>NW_011889363.1:483934-494204 GCF_000151845.1 Pteropus vampyrus | reverse complement strand
TTAAAATGAGGAAGAAATATATCCATTACAATCTTTGTCTCTGCAATAATCACATGGTCATAGCTGATATTTATAATACCTTCTTCCCATATTCTACCATTACGTATTCTTTTTGCTGTCAGCAAGCACCTCAGCTGCTGGTCATGGTTCTTTGCTTGGTGGGTGACACAAATTTTCATTCTCAAAGGCTCTGGGATATTAGCAGCCCTGCCTGAATTGGGCTGTTGTAGTTTTCTGTTGATTTTAATTCTAGGACATGGGAGTATTAAGAGGCAACCTTGAAGATTTCCTGCTTTCCAGATATTCTCATTCTTACCCTATTGTGTGGTAGTAGCAGCACTATTCCTCTCCGATAGTCGGAATTAATAACCCCAGCCAGACATTAACCCCCTTCTCAACCTGTTCATTCAATGGCGCAAGGTACCCAGATTGTCCAGGCAGCAATCTCAACTTCCATTTCAGTAGAATAATTGTTGGGTCTCTGGTGAAAGCATTCTTCCCTTTGGCACCAAGACCTCTAGACCAGCAGAGCATATGCATCACAGGGATGAGAAGTAACTGTTTGCTAATAAATCATTTGAGGTTATAGTAAAGAGTGCCACTCCCATTTTCACCACTGTACTCATGGATTTGTAAATATTGGCTGTGGTAGAAACAGCACTATATATTGGATGCTGACTCAAAAGCATATACAGTATCCAGGACGACCTTGCTCAGCCCTGCAAGGTGTTGCCTCTTAGCTGGTGTCATAACTATGTCTTCAAAAGGCCACTCCACTTCTATTAACCTGCTTCAGGATGATGGGGAACATGGTAAGACCAGTGAATTCCATGATCATAGGCTCATTGCCTCACTTCATTTGCTGTGAAGTGAGTTCCTTGATTTGAAGCAATGCTGTATGGAATACCATGATGTGGATAAGGTATTCCGTAAGACCATGGGTGGTAATTTTGGCAGAAACATGTGGATAGGGAAGGGAAATACATAACCAGTGTAAGTGTCTATTCAAGTAACCAGATAGATTATTCAAAGTCCTGTCTACTGGGAGAATTTCCCCTCACTGCTACCCTTCTGGGCTGTCATAGGGTAGGGCTGTAGCGCTACTACTCTCTACTTTCACGTGGTACCTGCATGCTATGCAGAACTATCCATAAACCAGGTTTGAGGTGTTTTTTTCCTCAAAGGATCATAGCAAACGCTCCATCAGGCCAGAGATCTCAGCTGGAAGAGAGAAAGCAATGTAGTGGAATTAGGGGCCATGGACCTTTGGGCCATTTCCTAATGCGACTTACTTGTGCCTTCGGGGCCTGCTCAAGCCTGATTACATGTGTATCCCTTCCATTTGATAATGGAGTGTTGCTATGCACATCCAACTTTATGGCTCGGCCTGTTGGACAACACTCAATTCATGATGGGCAGCTCAGGTTACATGGCAATGTGGTGACCCATGGTTAAGTGTTCAGTCTCTATTAAGGCCCAGTGGCAAGCCAAAAGTTGTTTCTGAAAAGAAGAGTAGTTATCCACAAATGATGGCAGGGGTTCGCTACAAAATTCTAAGGGTTGGGTTTTGCTTCACTTATAGGAGCTTGCCAAAGACTTCAAAATGTATCTCTATCTGCCACTGATACTTTGAGCATCACTAGATCACCTGGATCATATGGTTCAAGTGGCAGAGCAGCTTGCACAGGAGCCTAGACATATTGCAGTCTTCTCGTGTTCTGACTCCACTCAAAACTACCATTTCTTAGGTTACCTTCATACAATGCCTAACCAAAGAGGAAAGAAAATAAGAGAGATTCTTCAACCAGCCTCTTTTTGAAAATTTCTGAGCAAGCCTCTGATTGGCCCACCTGGGATCTGTGCTTACCCCTCTAATTACAGTGGCTTGGGAACAAAGTTCTGCTATTGACCCAGCCTTATTCAGGTAACCACACATATCACCAAGATTTGGAGTGTCTGTGGTTGGCAGGCCCCCTCCAAAACCTCAGGAGCAATTCCTTAAATGATGTTTTTCTGGAAATTCATCATCAAGACAAGTAAGGAAAATGATTACTCTTCATGTCTCCCTGCCAGAGAAAGAGGGGTCTTTATTGGACCTTTAACATGAAAACCTGGTAGGGTTCTTGGAGGCAGAGCCCATAGCAGTGTGAAGGGGGGCTGCTATGACTTTAGCCTCAGGAGTTTCTCACTTTCATATTAGTCTACATTCAGCTTCCAGCAGTTTTTCTAAATTGCCTTTTAAATGTTCCTACCTTTGTATGCTCCTGTATGTCTTCTGCTTTAGGTAAGCAGATCTTGGCTGTGACTTCCTGGACGTGACTAGCTTTCCAGATAGTGATGAGTGGCTATTTGCCCTGAAAACTCAGTTCTTTGTTGAGTCTGAGAAAAGTAACTTTTTTTTCTGTTTGCCCAGCTTTTTCTTGTAGTCAGGATAGAAATGATGACTTCCAAGCATGTGGCAATTGAAACTGAAAGTTGTTTAATTTTATTTTTAATTTCTGCATTCTTATACAGGCATACCTCATTTTATTGTACTTCACTTTATTGTGCTTCACAGATGTTGCCTTTTCTTTTTTTTTTTTTCTTTTTACAAATTAAAGGCAATACCCTCCACCAGCAAATGATATGACTCACTTTATTGCAGTGGTCTAAAACTCTACCCGCAATATCTCTGAGGTTTACCTGCATTTTTCAATTCTTTGTATGACCTCCTATTCCTACTTTACCAAAGCATTTTCCTTGACTCTTTAACTGAATACCAAATTGATATTTTCTAAAATTGCTTTCCTTTTTTGTAGTTTATTACTTTCATGAAAGAGATGTTTTTCTTTGAATCTTTAAAGTAAAAATATTCTCTTTTCCTTATGCTGCAGAATGTTTCATCCCCTAGAGCTTGTGTTGTTTCGTTCTGAATATTTATGCTAGAAAGAGAAGAAATCTCTTTAAGCCAGGGGATTGTAAACAGATACCATTCTTGGACTGTCCTTAGCTTTTTTGATCTTGACCTTGAGCATTCCAACCTTAACCTTCTCATATCTAGATTTTTAATAGATACCAGTGAGCAAAAGTACCAGCCCAGCTCACCTTACCCTTCTGAAATTCATTCAGCATGATTCCAATAGACTGAGGTCAAATCTCCTTGTCCATTTAGTCTTGAGTTCTTGGAAACCTGGAGAGTCTAGTATAGTCTGTAGTTTGTATAGGTGCAGTATGTCAAAGACTCAATCCACAATAACTGTGCTGGTTCCTGGAGCTGTGCTGTTCGCTGACATTTTTTCCATTTTATTTTTCTAGTGAGTCATGTTTATTAATTTTACAAAAGCATTGATTAATGATGGATTGGAAAATTTGAAGTAATAGTTCTTTACCAGAGATAGTTTGAGAAACATTGTCCTGTGTTGCATTGTTGTAGCCACCAGCCCCCAAAAGACACATGGACCACCAGAAATCAGTGAGTTATAGGAAACACACTCTTTATTCAGCCAGCTGGGTCTGCCAGGGGTACGCAGACCCCAAATTAAGCAGCCCCGAAATGTAGAGGTACAGGGTTTTTAAGCCCTAAATCCCATTCCTCATTCTGTCTTAAACTCAAAGGTCTATTTTTCTCATATTCACTACCTGTCAACCCACAGGTCGGTTGTGCAAGCGGGGGTACAGAAGCAGAAAGCTTATTATTGGAATGTTATGTTCCCATGGGCGATAGCCTATGTTCCCATGGGCGATAGCCAAGCAGTAATTTTCCAGCCAGCACAGCATAACTCCCGAGTGTCTCCTTGACTTTGGGAAATGCCAACCCATTTCCCAAGGGACAGAGTCACCAGTTTCCCCCTTAAACTTCAGGTCCTTTACTCCGAACGTATGTGTAAAGAGAAGAACTGGTTTGAAAGGGTGAGAAAATGAGATGTGGGAAGATGGTAGAGATACAGGGAGAGAAGGGCCTTGACTGATTCTCCGTGAAAATTTCCTGCAGTACGTAGGTGGCTGCCAGGTTCTCCTTCAATAGCATCTCTGATTCGACAAGCTCAAAGAAGTGGGGGTGAATCCTGAGAATCTTTTTCCTTCCTTCTCTACTGCTCTGACACGCGGGGCAAGACGTGTTTAATCCAACCTCCTCCACACAGCACAGACTGGAAAGATATTTCCACTCCTTCTGCCAGGCTTTGATGTCTGTGTTCTCTTCTCCTCACCTCTGGCACTTTACCTAGCACACAGGAATGCCTCAGAGCAGAGAACAAGCACTGTCAGCACGGCCCTGAGGTGCCTGGGAAGGCTTCCTTAGCTTGTGGGAAACTAGGCTGCCCCGTCACAGGTACTACTGTGCAGCCATGTTTCCCCTACTCTGTATCTGTGTGCTTGGTTTTGGTTTTTGAGATCTAATACAGGACATCATATGAATCCTTATTTACTATTCAGAGTCAATACAGCATTCTTACCTATAGAGATGTTTGGAACCCTTTCTTGCCTGCCTATCTTTGTGTCTCATGCCAACAAATGTCTTTTTTCAATTTATGAATAGTTATTTCAAGCAGCACAGGAATGATATCATACCTCTGTGGCGCTTCTTGAGTGACTTCTCTTCCTGTCTCCATCAACTCATTACCCCATCTTCTGGGTTCAGTTGTTTAATAGATTATTAATCTACTTAACTATCCTATTGTCTACCAAGATATTGTGGGATGAATTTATAACCTCACCTTCCTTCTGCCCTGATTCTATCAGAGAGAGGCCTGGAATAATAATTAATAATAATAATAATAATAATATAGTAAATCGAATCAGAGTTTAAGGTAGCAAAGAGAGCAACACAACATTGAGAGTGGTGTTTCTTGTATTTCAGCAAGACTCAGGTGCCAGAAGAAAACCAGGTATTCTTTCTCAGCCCAGTAATAGAATTTATGTTGGTTTTTGTAAGGAGAGCTTGTTTCAGAAGTGGCATAGGAAAAAACGGCCACTGGACAGATTACCTGTACCTGGAATTTGGGGTGCACATTAATCTTTGGTCATGGGCCTAGAATGGTGGTTCTCAAGGGGGGTAAATTTTCCCCTAGGGAATATCTGACAACATCTGGAGACATTTTTTGATTGTTACAACTTGGAAAATAAGGGGTTGCTATTGGCATCTGGTACATAGAGGCCAGGGATGCTGCTAACCATCCTTCAGTGCATAGGGCAGCCATTCCCCCCCACCCGCCCCGCCCAACAAAGTAGTATTGAGCCCCAAATGTTAATAGTGTCTAGGCTGAGAAACCCTGGCCTGGGATTTATTCCAAAACTATGACCACTGAGCATGGGAGAGCAAAAATATGCATCTGGTCAATCTCCAGGCCACATTCCCAAGATTCTAGTTTTATTGATCTGGGGTCCAGCTTGGATATGGTATTTTCATGAAACCTTCCTGTCCCCTTGTGTATGGACAGGATTGAAAACCATTCCCTGGAGTATCTGGTCTGATGGAGACCACAGATGAAGCATTTTCTTAGAGTTACTGAGGGGTTGTTCTTCGCTCTTTGAGGAGATAGCAGCAATGGAAAAACCCACAGGAGATGGAGAAAAGCCCCAGAAGCACTGGAAAGGATTAGATGGACAATCAAGTTAAGAGCTTTTGTGAGAAGTGGGAAATGGGCACACCTTCCAGATAAAAGGATTTGAAAACCTGATGGATGTTCCCAGAGCCCTTAGCCTAGCTAGCAGGCCAGGCTGCTGTGGAAGGAGAAAGGAGCCCCTTCACAATTAATATGGCCCCTGCCACAGCACAGGGCTCCATGAATCCAGAGGCGGCAGGATTTACGCTCCCACTTGCTCCTTCCTCCAGGCACCTTCGTGTGGGGCCCAAACTGCACAACCTAATGCATTAGTCCTGGTTGGAATTTGCCTTAACTAAGATTTCCTTAGGACAAGAAAGGAGTAAGGTTCTGCCTTATGGGATTACAAAAACACCCATTTGAGAAAGCCTCGGGGAAACCAGATCTGTCCTGCAGGCAGCCTAGAAACCCTATCCTCAGGCCACAGAACAGGGTGGAGGTTCCAGGCCGGTCATGGTGTCCTTGGGGTGGTTGAGAACAGCCCAGGAAATGGGGAAATATGGTTGCAGTAAAGTACAACAGCCAGATTCCCCAGGCTGTGGGTGAGACAGAGAACTTTCTCTGACTTGTGCTCACCCATCAGCCAACCCTGGAAGGAGACCCTCAAGCCCCATAGCAAATAGCAGTGCAGCAGGCACGCACCCAGTCCAGCCCTTGATTCATTCCTTTACAAAAGAGGAACACAAATCCTATAGTATGGACGTTAGTGCCGGCCGACCCATACACCTAAGTTCAAATCCCTGGCTCTGTCTGTTAAGCATTGGTTTCTTCTTGGATAAAATGGGCATAATGATACCGAACTTGGGCTGTGGTAGTGAGGGTTGTGGGAGAAAAAGATGCCATATACAAAACCTGACAAGCTCAGGGTGATGCAGAACAGTACAAATTTCTCCAAGTGACGGGGAGACCAAGCCTTGCATTCGGAGGAGTGTCCTTTGGCGGAGAGTGTAGAAAGAATTCAAGACACACACCAAAGTTGGAGTCAAAAGGAAAGTTTATTAGAAAATGGATAACACTCCACAGATAGAGTATGGTCTCCTCTCAGAGGCAGAGAGTGAGTGGGACAGTGAGAGGCAGAGTAAAGACACTGAGAGGGACCCTGAGTGTTCAGGGAATTCAGTTTATATATCATTCTTTAGTTTCCATTTCCTTTGATATGGACATACAGTGAGAAAGGAGAAGACTATTTAGCTTGAAAAGGTAAGAATATGTAGAGTGAAAAGCCTGCTGGCAGTTCTCAGCCTTTAATCCTTAGGTTCCCCATGGTTTTAGCCTTAGGGAATGACTCTTGGTTCCTGTTTTCCCTTCACACAGGTGTGGGGAATGGGTTGTTAGCAATCGCAGTAATCTTCCTGTGTTCTGCAGGTGTCCTCCGGGCCTGACTGCAGGGCTGATCAGCCCAGTGCAGTCTCTGAATGTGGCTCAATTAACATTTTAATTCTCTTGCCCCCTCCCTACATTAGGGGAGGCCTACATGGTGGGCCTTACAAACTCAAGAGACCAAAAGTAATCACATAGGATGGTCTGAACAGAAAAATTTCTAACTAAAAGCAGTCACGGTGGTTAGTCACATCCTAAACCTGTAGCTTCCTTGACAAAGGTCAATGTTTACCTTAAGTGAGCCTGTCTATTGTCTTTCGGCATCTAAGATAACATACCTTTGAGAGAGTCATCTCCTTTTCCAGACCCCTCAGGGCACAACCTCAGAGCACAGACCAGCAGAACCCTTCACTGTTATCCTCTTCTGCGCGCCCCCACACACCATCTCTAAGTGCTGTAAATGTTAATTATTAACTATCCTGTACCCATTAATGTGAAAGAAGTATGTGTTTCTGTTTTGCCTTTTTATCCAATTCCAGAAATTTTCCCCCTTTGCTTTCTACTGCGTCCTTAATCTACCACCAATGGATTTCATGTAACCCTCCTTATATCTCCTTCTTTTATTCCAATGTATAAAATAAGCTGCAAAACTGCTATTCTCCAGAGCATTTTCACAATTTGTTGAGATTTTGCTTCTCCCCAACTATAGTCAGTTTGGCTCAAATAAACTCATTAAAATTCTCTACAGGTTCGGATGTTTCTTACGTTGCCAGGGTCAAACCAGCACAGGTGGCCATCACGGTTGCAGTGAGCCACTCTGGACGCTCTTGGCTGTCCCTACTCTTTCTATGTAACTCATGCAGCTTTCTGCACAGATGTTGGGGACCGGGATCTGGGAGGCGGTTGGACCACCAGTGTGTACACTCTAGTGAAAGGGTGCGCAACTGGTGAATGGTAAACTAATTTAGGGTAATCTGGCTTGCTAGGGCATGCCCCTGGCGCGCTTTGTCCCTAAGGGCTCAGTCCCGCGTTCTGAAGAAGCGCTGGCACAAAAGAAGGGGGTGGGTGGGAGCCCCGAACGGCGCCAGCGTTGGGGGAGGCGGAGGAAGGAGGGTAGGCCCCAGGCGGGAGGGAGGGAGAGAGGCAAGAGGAGGAGTTTTCCAGCTCTGCCCGCCGCTCGCTGCGCAGCCCTCGATCTGGTGCGTCTCCTCCCGCTGGGGAAGCGCGCTGGGCGGCGGAGGGGAGCGGAGAGCCAGCGCGCTATGGGGAGCTCTGTACTGTGGTCCCCGCTGCTGTTAACCCCACTGCTGTTGCTGTTGCTGTTGCTGCGGTTCCCGTCGAGCCGAGGCTTCCCAGGTAGGGCCAGCGGGGCAGCCTCTTCAGCTGAGCACCGGGGACCCTCGGCTCGGGACAGAGGGAGGTGCAGGGGGCGCCCTTTGTTTGCGCCGAACTTGTCTTTCGCCGCCCAAGGGAGGGGCAGACGCAGAGTGGGGCTCACGTTTGGGCACCCGGAGGGGAGAGCGGGCTGTCAACTCCTCGCCGGGTGCCGAGCGTCTCGGCTCGGGGAGCCCGAGTACCCTCTGCGTCTGGGGTTCCAGGGGTCCAGACAAACCCACGTTGGCGCTGGAGGCTACTCCGAGAAGTTTGGTCGCGGGCTAGTTTCTCACCAGCCGAAGTTTTGCCTCTCACACGGTTATTCAGGTCCAGGGCCCAGCTGCCTGGCAGCTTGTCCTGGAAGGATACCCTACCCCCTCTCACACGAGGTCCCAGGCCACTTCTGAGGCTGCAGGGCACGAGTCACGGTGGAGCGACTCTTGCGGACAGCACAAGCAGGGCTTCTCCCGCTTTCCCCAACCCCCCCTGCTGGGGATTCCGAGAAAGTCTGCGCCTCTGGGAGAAAGGTGCCAGCTGAGAGTGGTGACATGTGGCATGCGCTCGGTTAGCCCCAGGGAAAGAGGGCTACACACACACGAAGCTCTGCTAGGAGAGGCTCTGCTGCCCTAGAGGGTGTGGCTTATTCTTGCTGGAGGGCGTGGTCTCTAACATATAAGAGAACCCTGGTATTAGGGCTCTCCTGGTGTTGGCCAAACTTTCTTTGGAAATGCTCTTTGAAAAGCTGCAGCTAACTTGTTCATCCGGGAGTCTTAGCAAAGAGCTTCAGGGGAGCAGGACAACATGAATGCACTTCCGAGGCTCCAGAATGGAGGAGAAATCCATGAGCGCATTTTAACTTAGTGTCATTGAGAAAGTGGTTGACATAGACTATAGGGCATGCAGATATTTGGCTTTGCGTTCAACAAAATAGACAGTGGGCAGTTTCAATCTGGGGTCTGATTTCTGGATGAAGGATGGGGCGGGGTGGCGGCGGGGCCGGGTCGGGGGGTGGGGGAGTGTTCCCAGATAGTGTTCTAGGGAGATGTAGGGATAGCTGCTGGAAATATTCTGCACATTCCCGAATGAATGAGTCAAACAAATGTGTAGTGATAAACAGGAACATTTGTGTTTTGAGCTGTCTCTTGCAAGATTAAGCTGTTAAGTAGGAACTGATTCAGGGTAAAGTGGAAAGGAGACTTTTTATCCTCAGTGTCAGGCAAGTGCCATTCCCATGGCATGTTAATGTCCCCCACCCCCTTTAGCAGGAGTCAGGTTAAAATGAATCTGAAGGTGAAAGAGAAGTCAGTATTAGACAAAGAGCAGCTCTGGGGGAGCAGTGGGAGAATTGAGAAGCTAGTGGCAGCGCTGTTCTCTGAATTAGGAGGTATCGCTGAGCTGCCTGTATGTCTAGTGGAGCCTTTCTCATCCAATGGGGCCTCTTCTCTTTTTCCATCTGACCTCCATCCCTTCCTTACCCTGCCCTCCACTCTCCTTTCTCTCATCTTCTACCCTTCTATAGTATGTATAGCTTGCCAGGCCCCAGCCATCCACAGAATCATGGGTTTGCCAGTTTGGGGACACTCAATACTCCATTTTTAGAGACCTACTCCTGGCTGGCCTGGTTCCTCCACCAGCCTGCAGGCTACCACCAACTGGAGGCCACCACCCTCATCCTTACCACCCATTCCATTGATTCTTAACCTGCCCTCTGGCTCTGCTCTGACCACAAATGAGCAGACAGAAGCTGACTGGAGTGGCTTTCAAAGCACTGCTCTTGAGCCCTCTCTTGGTACATCTCAATGGGTTCTCTCAGGAAAAATGCTCTGCTGGGGCTATTGGATTCAAAGTGGGATTTCACTCCAAGCCAGAGGCTTTGGAAGTCTGGAGAGGGGAGATACTCTAGGCCAGTGGGTCCTGAGGCAAATCATGTCAACTGAGTTCACTCTAAGTGCTGGGTGACAGATTTTGAAGATCATTTCAGAGACACCCTCTTA
>NW_011889363.1:405699-483234 GCF_000151845.1 Pteropus vampyrus | reverse complement strand
ACCATTTCCACTTCTAGAAGGTTTCTAGAGTTCTTCCCCTTCGAATTTGATGCAGCTTTTCTGGTCCTTTGACTTAGTCTTTGCAGCCCAAGAAAGACAGTGTCTGAAAAAAAACCCACATGAAATGTGTGGAAAGTTCACAGCCAACTTGTCTGCATTTGATTGTGTTAGTATGCCTATAAGGGGTAGGAATTTTGATTATATTTTTAAATAAACTCTTGAAACCTTATTTACATCTTAGATTTTGGAGGGTTGCTGCGCCTCCTTCTGTAAGCAAGGCTGAAGATGGAAAATTAGTATTATGGCCACTAAGAAAGGCTCTGTGTACCTTACACCTGGAGAAAACTAGTTAAAGCAGTGTGGTTTGGCCAGTCAGTAAAGCTGAGTGAGGTCTGCTAAAAGCCACACCAAACCACATCAGCCAAAGCAGTCTTCTGAAATGCCACATGTGGAGATAAGTATTAGGAAGTGAACACCTGGCTCAGGATATACAATTAAAGTCTCAGGCTAGGCTAGAAATTTCTATTTGAATTTAAAACATGTAATAAGCTGACAAAATTACTCTGCATTAACAAGGAGAATGCTGGGGAGAGCACGACATTTTCATCTAGCATTTTCTTCACTGATGACACTTTCAGGATAGTATGTTGGTGTTAATGCTTCCTACTTCACAGACCCCTGAGCTCAAAGAGACACCAGAAACCATTATTAAAGCCCCATTCTCAAACCTTCCCACCTCATCAGTACTCACACCACAATTGAAATACAGCCCCTGTCTTTTCGATTATTACTATAACATGTTCACTTTTAGTCTCTGTTATTCTAACTCATTCTACTTTCTCTGGCCCAGATACTGGTCTTTTAAGTACAATTTTAGTACCATTGTTGTCACTTTACTCTCCAACTCAAAGACATAGAACAGCAGTTCCCTAACCTCTCTAAAGTGAACTAGAAAGTTCTCAGCTATTTTCAGGGGACTATGCGATTGGCTTCCAGCTTAATTTTCAGTCCTTTCCTGGTTTCCTAAAATCTTGCCAAAATAGAGTACATGTTTTTACAGAGTTTGAGTGACATTTCTCCCTTTTTGGTGATTACTGTTTCCGGCAACTGTATTGCTTCCTCCCATCCCCTGGTCTGTCCAAGTTCTGCCCATTGTCCAGCGACACCTGCACTTTGAAGAAACTTCGCCTCGATCCCTCGAATGGAAAGCTTCTGCCCCCTTTGAGGACATAGTGCTTCATGTCTTTCTTGTGGTATTTTTCTTACCTGCTGTACATTACAATAATTTATGCACTTCTCTATACAGGCAGACCTCAGAGACATTGAGGGTTCAATTCCAGACCACCGCAATGTAGCGAGGATCCCAATAAAGCAAGTCGTAATATTTTTGCTGATGGAGGGTCTTGCTTTCAATTTACAAAATCAAACATACAAACAAACAGAAAAATACAACATCTGCGAAGCGTAATAAAGCAAATCAAAATAAAATGAGGTATGCCTGTACTTAGATTCTGAGCTCTTGAAGGCAGGGTGCCTCTATGTCTTACCTTTCTTTGTATTTCCCATGGTACCTAGCTGAACACGTTGAGCCAAGTGGATATTCGAGTTAACGGTTCCCTAAAATTTCAGACGATGGACCATTGGACAGCAAAGGAGCTGAGAGAAACTCGTGTGCAGGTTAACAGGGCTTTGTGCCACCATGAATCTACTACATACATAGGGACTACGGCTTGCTAGCTATAGAGGTTGCTTTTAGATCCAGGAACACCCTCTGTTGAAGCAATAACCTTCTCTGTTGGGGGCTGTAAGATGAGAGACTGACTACAGCCACAAGCTGAAGTTTGCATTTATTATTTTTGTTGGCCACTTCTCTACAGCCCCTTCCAAAGCAGTTGAATAGTTTCCTTAGTAAACGCAAATATGTGTGCTACATCAATTCCCCTTTCAGAGAACACAACTAAAATGGGTAATTGAAAGTGAAGATTGAGTTTAAACAGAAGATTTACTTTTGCCAGACTATGGAAAAAGATGAAATTGTAGCAGCCAAGTTCTGATTAATACCCAGGATAAAGATTTACTTCCAAAAGAGCAGTGTGAATAATAACCTTTCCCGAGTTCTAGTTCATAAGGAGTTTCTCAAGCCAGCCCCTCGGTTCTCAATTATGTGATTTCTCGACTGTCAACTTTTACGGGCCATTGTTTCGGGGATTTTAAGCCTGAATCTTTCTCTTGGACATTTGAATTTAGTCCTGAAACACAATCAGTTTCTTCCTTCTCTAATGAAACCTGGGCTCTACCCAGAGACTTACTTTTCAAAGTGGACACTGCATGAGGAAGTACTTGGGATACCGGGATGAAGGAGGGAGGAAATTCCTTCTGTTAGTAGCTTTCTATCTTATTGGGAAGTAGCTTTCTTATCTTATCTGAGGTGGTAAATGTTATAACACGGGTGGGTTGACAGGCCTGGGAGTGCAGAGTGAAGCCATTCAGGGACACTGGGCCTTGAAGAATGATGCTGATAGATTCTGATCCAGGGAAGGTTAAAGTAGGGGGTCTGTGGGCTTCTCTAAGAACACATTGAAATTGAAAATAAAAATCTGTGTGAGAGTTCTTTTTCTGGGGAGAAGGCCCCATCTCAATTCAAAACCACTGCTCACTAGTTCATCTTCGTGAATTCTGAGAGAGTGTGCACTTAATGGGTACGAAAATCAACATGCAAAATTAGATGACATTGCCAGAGTAGGTAAACTTTGATTGAACCAATGAGCAAGTAGCCTCTTGAGTTATAACTAACGGTACAATTACCCATTCTACTCATTTAAAAAGCAACAGCAAACAAAGCAGGCATAATCATAGACTAGAATTCCCTTCAGGTCTGGGCTGGCAACTGGTTGTTCCCTTCACTTAGCATAGTGGTGGGACCTGGGGGTAGATCTTGAGTTAATATTTGTGGATTGATTGAAGTAAATGTGACAGGGAATCAACACATTTTATTTCAAATATCCCTGCATGATTTAACCAGAATTTCCAAGAGCATAATTTCCAAAGAAAAAGGAACGCAAGATAGCAGAATGTCAGAGGAAATTTGCAGTATCTGGACAAGCAACAAGTCAGCACACAGTTAATCGCTGAGGCTTTTGGATTTCCAGTCTATCCTAGAACACTATTCTAGGAGACTTACAGACTCCAGGCAGTTCCAGGGGCAGGATTTTCAGATAAAGACTTAAGGATAAAGCTTGTGCAAGGATAAAGCTTGTGCAAGAGAGAAGTCATTGGTAGCATTGCTAAACTCCCAAGTTTTCCAGATGATAATTGATTGCACCTGGATCTTACTGTTGCATGGCGAACTGTGGCTTCAGAAACCTCTGGATTGCTCATTCTCGGGCTGAGTGATTCACTCACCCATAATCCTCAGCTCATACTGGATGCCTCTTTATGTATTGTTCTCCAGGGAGACGATAAATGGGTTTGGACATAATGGCTTGGATTATCCCAGAGGTTGGGGGTTGTAAATTGAGTATATTGAGTTTAAAACTATTTTTATGAGTAATAGTCAAGACAGATCCAAACATAGAATTTGGAGGCAGATTTTCTGCCTTAGCCTTGAAATATCACCACACTATTTCTTCTTCTCTGCTCTTATGGTGACCTGCAGTGTGATGGCTCATGCATCAACAACTTGTTTCCTGCTCTGTCACTGGCTCTTTGCAGTGTCTGTCCAGTTGTGCCTAGTGGGCATTCTATCTCTTCAATGCTGATTGCACCCCCCGGACCCTTACTGTGTGGGTGGCTGAGCTGAATGACCCTGCCAATTCCAGGATCCAAGAATGTTCAAAACACTGGTTAAATTAAGGCCACAGGGTGAGAATTGAGCCAAGGTTTGGCAGACCCATTGTGGAGTGGTGAGGAAGTGGTGATGTGGCCCACCTTTTGAGACTGCCCCCAGAGTGGCCATCTGTGTAGGAACTCTGACTTGTTACCACTGACTCAGCGTTTGTCTTACAAAGACTGATTTTTTTAAATAACCAATGTTGAAATTCTGTTTCTACTTAGATTTTAACTCAGCTTTCCAAGAAGTAGAAACATATTATGTTGTTTCGCCATAAGCTACTCATGGATCTGATGCCCCCAGTCTTGTTAATTTTGTGTCCTCATGGCCTAGTGGGGACCTGGCTCCCTGGAGGCTCTCAGTGGATCTGTGGAATGAAATCTGCTGGGGATCATGACTCTGGCTAGTCCTGACCTGCTGGGTGGGTGTCTCAGACTCTAATGTCCCACAGGAGTTACTCACCCACATCCAGGCTCCTCAACATGGAACTGTGGAACTTCAGACTGGGAGGAGCACCAGAGATGTAACACCTTGCGTCTTAGTGATGACTCTCTGAAGCAAAGCCAGTTAGAGGGATTTGTCTGGAGTCACACAGGGAGTTAGAAGAGCTGGGTTTAGAAGTCAGTGTAGTGACTCCAGAATTCCCTTCACTCCTCCATAGGCATATACTGATCTCAACTTTTGAGTGTCTGCTACATGTTAGGCACTGTGCCAGTCACCAGGGATAGGCAGACAAGAATCAATCACACTGTGTGCACTCACCGAACCCCTGTGCAGGGTGTATTTCAGCATGGTTGTTCAAATTAAGACTTGGTGGCAATCTCAGGGTCTCGGCCTGGGGCTGCTTGGATGTTCCTCAAGGTTTCTGAGAAGTTGCTGTGCCATGGCCAGTTCTTGCCCCTTTTTGCTGAGGTTCCAAGTGTTGCCACTCTATGCCACTTTGAGCTCCCCAAGTGATATGTGATGACATTTTAACAGCTTTATAGAGATATAATTCACATACCATTTAAACCAATTCAGTGGTTTTTAGTGTATTCACAGAGTTGTGTATCATTCACCACAATTTTAGAGCATTTTCATTACCATCAAAAGAAACTCCACAGCCCTTAGCCGTCACTTCCTACCCCCCACCCAGCCCTAGACAACCACTAATCTATTTTTGTCTCTCTAGATTTGCCTTTCCTTAACATTGTATATAAATGGGATCATACAATATTTGTCCTTTCCTGTATGGCTTCTTTCACTTAGCCTAATGTTTTCAAGATTCATTTGTTCCATAGCAGATATCAGTACTTGATTACTTTTTATAGTCAAAATATATTTCATTGTATGGATAGACCACATTTTATCTATCCATTCATCAGTTGATGGACATTTGAATTGTTTCCACTTTATGCTTATTATGAGTAATGCTGCAATGAATATTCATGTACAAGTCTCTGTGTAGACATATGTTTTCATATCTCTTAGATATATACCTAGGAGTGGAATTGCTGGGTCATATGTTAACTCTGTTTAACCATTTGAGGAATTGCCAGACTGTTTTCCAAAGTGACTGCACACCATTTTGCATTCCTACCAGCAGTGTATGAAGGTTTTAATTTCTGTACATCCTCACAAACTCTTGATGATATCTCTTTTCGATTAAATGATGTCATTTTATCTCAGCTCATTAACAGCTTCCACTCAAGCTTTGAGTGACAAAGCAGTGTCTGTTCTGCCAACTGTGGCACGATACTGGCAAGAGTCACCTAAGGATGCCTGCCACCCGCTTACTGCTGGCTGCAGGGTCATTGCTAGCCCATAAGGAAACTTTGAGTGAATTAGAAAAAAAATGCCCTGTCTGGGCACATGTAATTTTGTGGGCACATGAATTGATCAGGAGACAGACTTCCAGTCATTAGGAAAAGGATAGAGGCAGGCCCAGGTCTCCACATTTGGAGAGTGGAGGGAGGATGATTTGAGACCCTGCTTGCTCTTTTGGTATGTCAGTGGGTGCTATAGGGAACTCCCTGAACAACCATATATGTAGCAGTCCTGCATTAGCTCCAGGTGGGACAGAACTATGGATCTCATCTTCTTTTACAGCTTGTGACTCTTTAAATGGAAAACAAAACAAAAAGTTGTGCATGCATGTCAGCAGCATCCTTGCATGCTTGAATCCTTAGATCATCTGGGAGCAAGTCAGAAATGCAGATACTCAGGCTCCACCCAAGACCTACTAGGTCAGTATGTGCATTTTAACAAGATCCCTTCGATGATTCTTATACACAGTGAAATTCCAGAAATACTGGTCTGATAAACAGGTGGCTTACCTGTTTATAACTGCCACACAATAGATCCTTTCCCCTCCTCTCTCCCTTTTTCTCTTGGCTTTGCCTTTATCACTGCATCCTCTAGACTTCCTTTCCTGTCTCCGACATTCCTGAGATAAGCATATACAGCCCTTAGGTTCCTACTCCCTCCTCTAACTTAACAAAACAAACCCAAACCTTAGGGGGCCCCTGACTTCATCTCATGTTAAGTCCTCTTGCCAGGAGTGGGGCGCCTGCCTGGCCTAACCTCCAGCTGCAGCCAAGCACGTCTTAAGTGATTGGTAACAGAGTCCTTGCATGGCTTTGCTCTGCAGCTAAGCTGTACCTCAGAAAAAACTTCAGTTCTTAAGAAAGCCACCCTAGTGTGATCAGGGCCACTCCTGCCTCTCTTAACAAGACCTAGCTAGTCCTGGGACTGAGAATCACTGGAATGGACCAACCCTTAAAGACCCAGAGTTATACACCTTTGTACCAGATGCTGCTGCTGCTGGGCAGCACCTTGGAGGATGGGTGAGATAGACACCAATGGGGAAGTCAGGAGAGCACACCCAGTATCTTCACCTTAAGTCCCACCCCAAGCCCCATGAATGGGGCATATCAGGAAGATTGAACTGTTAATAGCACTAAAGTGTGCCTCTCACATTTGGAAGTGGGGAAGGGGGAGTATCGGTGCATAAGTGTTTCCCAACCCAACAATGGTATTTGGACAGCTGAATTAAGATGACCTGGGAAGTCTGATTAAATGAAGATTCTCTGACCCCACCTTTATGTATTCTGCTTTGGCCGATTTGGAATGGGGCCCTGTCATCTAGGGCAGGGGTCTGCAAACTGAGTCTAGGCAGGCCAAATATGGCCCACAGCTTGGTTTTGTATGACCAGTCAGCTAAGAATGTTTTTTAAATTTTAAAATGGTTGAAAAATGAAAAGGAGAATATTTCATGATGCATGAAAATTATATGAAATTCAAATGTCTGTGTCATTGGCATACAGCTATGCTCAATTATTTGGATATTGTCTATGGCTACTTGGTAATACAATGGCAGAGTTGAGTAGCTGTGACAGAGACTGGATGGCTTGCAAAGCTGAAAGTATTTGCTATCTGGCCCTTTACAGAAAACGTTTGCCAACTCCTAAACCAGAGCCTTGCTACTCAAAGTATAGATGGAGAACCAGCCTCACCTGGTAGCATTATAGAACTGCAGAATCTTGAACTTCAGACTTATGAAATCAGAGCCTACATTTTAACAAGATCCCTAGGTATTTAGGGCTGCTTCTCCTTCACCCTGAGGCCTGGCCCAGGACTCATTTTGGCTTCAGCCAGGAGTCTTTAAAGGTACCTGTAACTAGCATTGTACACCATACTGTTAATTTATCTGACAAATAAGTGAGTGTCTTGTTCTGTGTTTGAGGCTTGGTACCTCTGGATACCTCAGCCCCTCTAGAAATGAGGGCCCTGTTTTATTCTTGCCAATTCTTGGCCAAGGCCTGGTGTCCTAATTCAGAGCTGGAGGTGTACTGGCCTTTGCTACCTGCTGACACACTTCCTTGATGCTGCCTGACTTTTGAGCAGCAGGCTCGGATCTCTCCAGATCTGCTGTCCTGCCAGGATCCTGCTTGGTAGTATGGCCCACAGCCCTCTACTGTTCCTTACCCCTAATTGCTGCTGAGGGTTTGACTTGGACATCTGTCTTTTGCCAGTTGCTGTTTTTCAAGAGCCTGTAATCTTGCTGCTGGTCAGGACCATCCCTAGGAGAACATTTCTAAAAGTGGCTTCCTTGAAGCACTGATTCCCAGAGAGGTTCATAGATGTTCTATGGGCAGCAGAATGTATTGTAAGTAAATTGAGAAATGCTGGTTTAAGTAGGTTTCTTGATGGCAGGACTTAAAGGTCATTGGTATGCTACTGTGCCTTGTTACCCTCTGGGAGAGGAAAGAGAGTAATTGTGACTACCACAAACGAAGTGTGGTCCCCAGACCAGCAGCAGCAGTACCTGGGAACTTGTTAGATATATAAATTCTCAGGCCACATCCCAGAGCTACTGAATCTGGGTGTGAGGGAATGTGGGCTGAGCAATCTCTGTTTTATCAAACCCTCCAGGTGATTCCGGTGCATGCGCAAGTGTGATATTTCTCAATTTTCTCAGTATCTCATTAGACTAGTGTTTCTCATTTGTTGTTTTTAATGAAAACTGTGTTTTTGGTTCCAAGACAAGACATTTGGGAAGATGACATTGAATTTCCTGAAGCATTTATTGGTGGCAGTGACCACTGCAGGCTCAAGGGGGAAAGAAGGAAAGAAAAAAAAAAACCAATAACCTTGTGGTAGCATCATCATCTGTCTCACGTCTGTCCTGCTAACCAGTTGTGGGCACACTTGGTCAGAAGTTTCCTCTAGTTCAAAACCACAAACTTTTGGCTGTTGCCAACATGTATTCTTTAAACTATGTTTTTTGTATTATATTAAGAAAGCCTTTGAGATGCATTTCTCTCCCCCTCTGCCCATCACTTCCATTCAGAATACTCTTCTTTCCTCCTCCACGAAATTTCTTCATCCGAATCCCTAAAATATCTTTCCAGACTAGTCAAGTCCAAATGGCTTTTTCTAGTGCTCTCACCATGGGAAAGCCTCTGGAAACTTTCAGATCTGAGACTGTGGCCTGTCCCCAGGCAGCACCTCTCAGCACAGGACAGCTGTGCATTCCCTCTCAGAGTTTAGCTCACTCCCTCTCATTCCAGAGCCTCCTCCTTTGCCGTTCCATATTGGTGCCAGTGGTGTCATAGCCGTGGGTCTGCATATGAACAGTTTTTATTCTTTGCTATCAGAGAATTCGTAAATGCTATGTTGTCACTTAGTTTGAAAATCCTAGTGACACTGAGGCTGTGGGTGAGGTAAGAGGAACCGTTAAGTTTCCTTGCCCAGGTCTTTGCTCTGTTTAAATGTAGGTGAGGCCCTAACACCTCAAGAGCTGATGCGGATGGTTGGGTTCTTGATTTGTTTTTTTCCTTCTGAACAGAATTGTGATAGAAGCAGAATCAGCTCATTTACCAGAAAACAGAGGCAATTTGATGGTCGCCAAAGGTGAATGTGGTGTAAGAGCTTACAAGCTCTTATCCACCTCACTGTCTCCCTCGCATGCTCTGTAGCTCTCTGATGCCACATGGTCTCAGTTAGTGCCTGGATCTGGAACCTTCTGCGGAAGGCCTTGATGCAGCCTCACTCCTTCCTTGGATTTTGACTGTGTCTCAGTTGACCTCTGTGGAGGACAGTCAAGCCTTCAGAAGACCATATGGCAATGCTTTGGTTCTCTTGTCTGTTTTTGCTTTGAAGGCAAGACCTCTTTTTGTCTATCTGTTGAATTTGAGCAGTCAGACTCCAGTGCTTTGGGTATGCCCCTTGGTGGGAACAGGAGTTGGCATTTGTTGAGGGTTCTGCTTTGGGATGACCTCCTCAGAGTAAGTTGCCTGTTTCCCATTTCTCCTCTTTTTCAACTGTAGGCCATGGGCAGGGACACATTTTGGCCTTTCATAATATTAAACAATGGAAGGAGACTAGATTGGAAAAAAAAAGTTCTTTTTCCCTTGAACGAGAGTAATGCCTTCATTTACAAAGTTATCCTTCTAACTTTCTTTTGTTAGCTGTGTAAAATATGACCACAATTAAAATTTCACAAGCCACATGCTGTCTTCATTGTCTTTGCTAGTTAAAGGCTGAGTGCTTGGGGACTGTGGATGTCATCAGCTCTGCCTGAAGTTCCCTTTGGGGTCTTGTGCAAAAGAGTTTGAATAGAGGAAAGAATATTCTCTCAGGGGAAGCAGCTGTAGAAGCATGGCTGTCTGAGAGCTCATGTCTGGCAAAGATCGTCCTCTCACCAGCCCCCTACCTTATCAACATTATTATTATTATTTTTTTGGATAAAATAAAGTTAAAATGGACATTTAAGAATAACTTTAATGGGAAAAGAACTTACATAAGAGTGCTGTTGTTGGCATGCAAGTGAGGGAGGAACAATCCTTAGCAGGATGGACCTCAGTTGCCCACAGCAGTACACTTATTGCCTTTCCTCCCTTCCCTGTCTCTCTGCCCCAGTCCATCATCGTGCTTCCTGGGGTCTCCTCCCAGATAACTACATGTACCTTGTCTTAGAATCTCCATTTGGGGAAACTCACACAAACAATGGCTAAGCTGGAACTCAGTCCAGGTTTTCGATTTTTGATTCAGAGTTCTTCCTACTACTGAACTGATTCCTGCTATATAGAGCTATCTAGGTTAGTAGGTGAACCATAAGGCTGACTTCTATGATGGAAGCTTGAGGAGTGTTTCAGTTATCTATTGCCGTGTAAGAAACCATCCTAAAACTTAATGGCTTAAAACAGCAACCGCTATTTATTTGTTCATGATTCTGCAGTTTGTGCAGGGCTCAGTGGAGATGGCTCATCTCTGTTCAATGTGGTGTTGGCTGGGGCAGCTCATATGGGGATGAAAGAGCCAAGATGGCTCCACCAGCATGTCTGGTGGTTCATCTGGGATGACTGGAATAACTGGGATGCCTGGGCCTCTCTACCTCTTTGCAGTCTCATGTTGTCTATGTCTTCTCTATATCTCCATGTTGTTCTTTTCTCCAGCAGAATAACTTTACATACATATGGCATCCTAGAAGATGAAAGCCTGTACGCTTACGGCCTAGGCACCTAAGTGTCACAGCATCACTTCTGTCACATTCTATTCATTAAAACAAATCATAAAGCAGGCCGAGATTCAGGATGGTGGTAGTAGGGGATAGACTCCCTCTTAAGATGGGGAGAGTGGTATGCATGTGCAGGGTGGGAGTAATTGTTTGTTGCCAACTTTGCAAGCAATCCATTACAAGGCTGGTTGGAAGAGCATGTTGGAAATGCGAGTTTAATTTCTTAGGATGTTTTCTAGATGCATTCTGATTAAATGCTGGGCCACAGGTTAGCTATCCAAGTGCATTACGCTGTTTAGCTATAGAATGGCGCATGCCCAGAGTTATTGCAAATGCATAGAACTGAGTAAATCTGTAGTCCTGGGAAGATCCAAGGGATATGTTTCCCACTGCTTACTGGTACTAGCACCACCTCCTTCCTTTACTCTTTCACACTTCTCTCTCTTATTTTCATCAAAAGAAAAGACTTTTATTAAAGAAAAGGTCATTCAAAATCGATCATAGACCTAAATATAAAGCCTGTAATTATAAAGGTTTTTTTGGTGATAATCTGGGAGAAAATCTTTGTGAGCCTGAGTTAGACAAGATGCTCAACATCATTATCCACCTACTAAGTTGGATGAACTTGGTCAACTTCTGCTTTCGTCTGCCAAATGCCAAATGCCACCTGCTCTCCTAGGAAAGTGATTTGTAATGTATAAGATATGGTTATAACTGCCCCCAAAACAACTTGAACACATTTCTCTTTCTTGTAGAGGGCTGACTAGCCATTTTCTCTGTCTCCCTCACTGGACTTTATTGACAGACACCCACAAATTGCTAGCTATGACTCTAGGTAACCACTGGCCACTAGCAATTTGAGGCAGATCATTTACTGTAAGTGCAAGTGGACGTGGGTGTCTCCTACTATGATTTTCCAAGCCAGTTTGGTTTTTAAGGTTCCATTAAAAAAAAAAAAACTCCCACTGCCTACTTCTTCTGCCCTCAAGTGTCCTAATGTCCTTTCAGTTCAAGGAACTTGTATCATTTGTGCCCCATAGCAAAGGGCTTTAGTGTTCTTTGGTACTATCAATATCAAAGATTTACTTTGACCTTGATTTTTTTTCTTTGAATTCATTTGTAATTAATGGTAAAGTCTAAAATATATGATTTGGTATTCTCATAGATTATTTTTTTCTCCAGGACCTAATGTTAAATTCAGTGCTGAATACTTAATAAGGACACTGATTACATGACGAATAAGTAACAGAACACTTTTCATCTAGCTTCTAAATTTGGAAAAAAGAACTTTGGATGAACAGCTGTAGTGTCCCAAATAATTTTCCATTTCTGCGAATCCCAAAGGCCCCTCTTCATGCATTTAACATTCCTGAAATTTCTGAAATTAAAAAAAAAACTGCTGGGAGGACCCCGGGGTTGTTTTTTTTTTTTTTTTTTTTTTTACAGTTTTTTTTTTGTGTATTTTTGATATATTATACTCTCCTGTGTTTTCTTTTTGCCTTTTTTTGATATTTTTTTTGGGTTTTTTTTTTTTTTTTTGGAAGCCTGTTTCTGTGTTTTTTATTCTGATCCATTGACCTATGTGTCTATGCCTTCACCAATACCCCATTATTTTGATTACTATAGTTTTGTAAATAATTAAAATTGGGTAGTATGCTTCCTCCAACTTTATTCCTCTTTTCCAAAATCGCTTTGGCTATAGTGTCCATATAAAATTTAAAATAAGCTTGCTTACAACTACCAAAAAAGCCTGCTGGGATTCTGATTGTAACTATTTAAATCTATTGATCAATTTAGGGCGAGTTGGCATGTTTACCATTTTACATCTCTAATCCACAAACATGATATATCTCTTCATTTATTTGCGTCATTTTTTATTTCTTTCATCAACATTTTGGAGTTTTTTGGTACATTTTTCATTAGATTTATACTTAAGTATTTCATTTTGTGGAGCTATTGGAAATGGTAGGTTTTTTTTTTTAATGTTTGCTAATGGTTCTTCTCTAGCATATAGAAATACAAGTAATTTTTGTGTTTTGAGTTTGTATCTTGAAACCTTGCTAACCTTAGGAGTTATTTCATAGATTCTTTAGGATTTTCTACATAGATAATCATAACATCTGTGAATAAGGATAGCTTTACTTCTTCCTTTACAATTTGCATGCCTTTTTTTTGTCTTATTGTACTAGCTAGGACTACTAGATAATGTTGAATAAGAGTGATGAAAGTGAACATTTTTGCATTATTCCCAATCATAGGGAGAACTCAGTCAGTCTTTCACTATGAAATATGTTAACAATAGGCTTTTTGTAGATCCTCTTCATTAAGTTAAGGAAGTTCTCTTCTCATCCTAGTTTGCTGTGAATTTATGTCATGAATAGTTGTTAAATTTTGTCAAATGTTTTTTTGGTATGAATTGATATGATCATGTGAATTTTCTTCTTTAGTCTGTTAATATGGTAGATTACATTGATTGATTTTTTTTTATTGATTGATTTTTTTTTTTTAAGTAGTAAGCCTGCCTTACATTCCCAGGATATGTGCCACTTGATGTTGGTATCTTATTCTTTTTACGTGTTGCTGAGTTTTATCTGGTAATATATTAGGGGACTTTTGCCTCTATGTTCATGACAGATATTGTCCTATAGTTTTATTTCCTTATAATTTCTTTATCTGGTTTTGGCATCAGAGTAATGCTAGCCTCATAAGATGAATTAGGATGTGTTCCTTCCACCTCTACTTTCTAGAAGAGATTCTTTCGAGTTGGTGTTATTTCTTTAAATATTTGGTAGAATTCACCAGTGAAATCATCTGGGCCTGGATTTTTGAACTACAAATTTAATTTCTTTAATATTTATGGGACTATTCAGGTTATTGATTTCATCCTGGGTGAGTTTTCGTACCAACTTTGTGATTTTTGAGGAATTGGTCTAGTTCGTCTGAGTTGTCATAGTTATGTGTAGAGTTGTACATAGTATCTGAAGTGATATCCCCTGCTTTGTTCCTGATATTGGTAATTTATTTCTTCTTCTTGTTTTTCTTTGTCAGTCTTGCTAGATTTGTATCAGTTATATGAATATTTTCAAATAGCCAGCTTTTGGTTTTATTGATTTTCCCTATTGTGTTGTTTCATTGATTTTTGCTTTTACCGTTATTATATCCTTCTCTCCTTGGCTTTATTTTGTTTTTTATCTATTTCTTAGGGTGAGAGCTTAGATTCTTGTTTTGAGTCCTTTCCTCTTTTCTAATATAAGTGTCCAATGCTATAAATTTCCCTCTAAGCACAACTTTAGCTGCATCCCACTGCACTCTTTCTCCTCTCCTTCTTGAACTCTCATGCTTTGAATGTTATGTTGGACCTTTTGTTCTTGTCCCACAGGTCCCTGAACAATAGAGGAAAAAAACCTGAAAAACATTAGCCAAGCAAGGGACATACAAAGAAGGACAAAAAGCCATGAGTGCTCTCCTCACCTTCTTGAGACCACAACTTCTCCAAACAGAAAGTTTCCCCTTATCCAGAGTTTTAGATATTGTCAAGGCTACTGCTGCTACTGCTATAGCAGCCACTGCTGTCATTCCTGTCCATTGATACCATAAGACTACCTGAGGACTAGGGCACAAAAGAACAAAGAAAACAAATAAACAAACAGAAAAAAACTAGAGGATTTCCCTCACTTTCTCTGAACATTAGGAGCCCCCTTTCCCACTCCTTGAGCAGGAGCTAGAGGGCTGCTTCTGGAACTCTGAATCCAGTGTCTGCTCCTGGGTTGTGGCTGACTTGAGTTCAGCCCAGGGAAAAGTTACCATCAATTTGGTGGTACTTTAAATTCTTCTCCAGTTTGCCTGCTAATGTTTACTTTTCAGCATCCTCAAATAGCTCTCAATACTATGTTCAGGGTTTTTAGTTGCACTCAGTAGGAAAGACAAGGTGCAATGTGATTACTGCATTTTACCTAGAACTAGAATCTCGTGGCTTGTATTTTTAATGTTACCTGATCTTTTACATGGTGATCAAATAGGTGATTTCCATCCTCCCTTCTTTCTTTTTCTCTTTTGTTTATTCTTTTCTTTCTTTCC
Source organism: Pteropus vampyrus (assembly GCF_000151845.1). Taxonomy (NCBI): domain Eukaryota; kingdom Metazoa; phylum Chordata; class Mammalia; order Chiroptera; family Pteropodidae; genus Pteropus; species Pteropus vampyrus. Next base: position 468,328 of record NW_011889363.1, on the reverse strand, counting down.
TACATTTTCTTGACTGTAGTGCCAAGTATATTATTAGACCTTAATAAAGAATTTTTGACTTGACTTTGTTGCAAATGGTAAAAATTCTTTTGCATGAGGCTTTATAAATATTACAATTAACAGAAATGATTGGAATGCTCATTATTGGAAAACACTTTCTGCTTTCCAAAGATATGCCTACTAGGGTGAGAAAAGAAAAGGAAGAATTATTTTAAAAGTGGAGAATACTGATCTTATGGAATCACTCTGTAACTACAAAAGGATAATATATCTGCATCCAACACAGGTATAACTTACTTTTGTTCCTTTAAGTAACTCATTCCATCCAAAGCCTTTTTTTTTTCATGAGATAATGCCAGCAAATATGTTAAAAATTAAAGGATCATGACCATGCCAAATGATTATGCATCAAATACTCTATGTCCTGCTTTCGCTGTATTAGATAGCTCATCTGAGTAGTGAATGAACAATCCTGTCTGTAGTCTGAGAAATGGAAACTGTAGAATTGAAATTAGGAGAGATTCAGTAAAACATGATATTTCATGCAGATGAGGCTTCTGGTAAACTTTTCAATTAGTTGCTTTTGTTTTGCACCTGCATAGGTATCATCATCAAACTCATTAAACTGCTTCAAAACATAAGTGAAATTATATCTACTTATCTATAAAGGGATGAACCATGAGGAACTGTGTGGTACTAGGTCATGTACTAGGTGGCCCTAACTCAGGTGATTAGCTCAGCTTCCTACTCCACACAAGCTATTTCAACTCACAGATAAACCAGCCACATATCCTTATTTTGAGCAGACCTCTGAAATTGACTGCGGCTTAAATCCAGTGATAGCTGAGGCTTGGAAAATATTTGTGTTAACATCCAAGCTCTGTTTAAAACATCAATGAAGCCAAATCCCCCAATCTAACAGGATCTTTTGAAGTCATGTGAGCCAACAGTGTAGACATGTAATTCATTATTAGTTTATAAAAGCACTGCAGAAATATAAATCTGGATTAATGTCTAAAATTAGAACCATGCTGGTTTTAAACCGGAGCACCCAACACTGGTATCTGGAACCTTCTGTCCTTTTCTCTAGCCAGTCTCAATTTATCAGTCCCATCTTTCTCCTCATCTGTGTCCTTTTGTTCATAATCTTGAAATCAAGTCTTTCCCTCTGATACAATGCCTGGTGTCTCAATTTTAAAATCTTCAATAGAATACACCAACTCCATGTTTAAACAGGAGGAAACGGAAGCTCTGAGAGATAGTGGGGCTGACCACAGTCACATAGGTAGATGGTAGCAGAGCTGGATGAGCCTTCCTAGTACCCACTCCATCGTTCTACTCTTCTAAAAAGACACTGTGCTATTCACAGAACCTCACCTCTGAAGATGCCACACCGAATTTTTAACCTGCTCACAACTTTCTTTCTACAGCTTTTAAGTATTTGAAAGAAAATCAACTTATGATGGTGTTAGAAGCTAAGATGGTGGCGTGATTCTGGTCATGTTTCATTTCTTGATCTGAGTGCTTTTACATGGGTGTGTTCAGTTGTAACAATTCATTGAACTGTGCACTTATCTTTAAATGAAACATTTAGAAAAGGTGTACAGAAGAGGAATGACTGGTGGTGGACAGATTGGGAAAAGTGCAGAAGAAGAGACAGGTGGCATATGGTATGACTTCTGATTTTTTTGCTGGGGCCTCAGAACTTAATATTCTACTAATGCCTTTTATTATGCAACAAGTCACCTCTCTCATCCATCTTAAAAATTCATTTTCCTCTTAAAAGTTCTTTTATTCTACTCTCCAGGGTACTTTTGCTTCCTGGCGCCTGCATAATCTTTGTACCATCAGTGCTGACGAATCCTACTTAAAAAGAGGCATTTGCCACAGCCGAAAATCATAGTGATAATTATGCCTGATCTTGGCCCCCAACTCAGGGTACTTGCTTGTTTAATATTTGCTATGCATGCTTCTAACAAGCCAGGCACATCTGGATTTATATTTTCCTGCACGTCTGTGCTCCAAGGCTCCAACAATATGTGCGAGAGTATCTGTAGCGTATTTTCTAAGTGACAATACCGAAACCTCTTGTTTTCCTCTTTTTACTTTTAATATGAGACATGTGGAATGAGTATTCTCTAAGGCTTCTCTCTCTCCTCTCTCCCCACCTTTCTTTTACAGCAGGGGAAGGGACAGGGGCCTAAGTTTGTAAACAACAGTGTATTGAAAGCCGTAGATCCTTCCTTCTTCCCTAGGGCTGACAAAATGATCTTTTGTAGGTGTTAATCATATTTCTTTTCTTTCTTTTTTTTTTTTTTATCATTTCTATTTCTTATTTTTAGAGTCTTCTTTCATCCCTTCCTCTCCAAAGGTTGCTTTTCGGTGACATAAAAGTCAATCTGGGTCTGTGTGTGAGACATTGTTTGGTATTATAATTTCTCAGAACTACAGAATCTTAACCTTGGAAAGGACCTTAGAGCTCCCCACCTTCCTCCCCAGTGCAGAAAGCTCCCATCATACTTCCCTTGTCAGCATTTGCCAGCCTTGTGGGAACACTTCCAGGCTCCATGAGCTTTGATGGTGTCTCAAGATGGTCTCAAAGCCTTAGAAAATCCTGCCTCACATTGGGCTGAAGCCAGTCTCTGGATAACTTCCAGACATTGTCCCTACTTTTCACTTGAATTACAATATACAGAGCTAGTCTCTCTGTATTTTCATCCATGAGAAATAAGAGCACAGGGATTCTATTTCTCCTAAGTCTAATTTCCTTCAGACTATAAATGTAAAGTTTCTTCATTTGACAAACTTTTTACTTATATGTTTTACTTATTTACTTGTTACTCGAGCTAGCACATGCTGGTCACTTTTTGGTTTTTCTTTCTAGCATCTTCCAGCATGTCTGTGTCATTTGCAAAGTGTGGCCCCAAGAATTGGCTAAAATGGCCTGTACCCCCAGTGCAGTTGGTCCAGGATAAACTAGCCTTCTGTGGTTTAGTCTCTGTCCTCCTGCTGGTCACTGTTGCTTTCTCCTTTTTAGAAGCTGCTTCACCTGCCCACTCACAACATGGGCAACTACGTAACCATTGTCTCCCGAGTCTGCCAGGGCAGGTCCCTCCATACTGGGTATATACAGCTTAGTGTAGGAAGAGAAATGCAAGACTCCTTATTTATAATCTCTATTAAATTTCTCCTTGTAGTTTCAAATCAGCTACTGCCTCTGATGATTTCTTCATCTGTCAGTTTTGCCCATTTGTAACTGCCTCTGTTGATGCCCTGTCCCATCTCTACTAAGCCCACCTCTACATTCCCTTGCAGCAAAGTAGGCAGTTCCCACTCATTCTGACAGCTTCTGGCCTCAGATGTCCCTGTCTCAGAGGCTTTGCCTGCAGGCTTTCTCCAGTGCTGTGGGAGCTTGCTCAGCAGAAAGTTCTGCAAGAGTAGGAGTTTAACATCCCTGGGGCTAGCCCTCAACCAAGGACGGGGAGGAGTCAGTAGATAAATACCATAGCTTCCAAGTTCCCCAGAGATTCTCCCATGGGAATAAGTCCTGGTTACCCCCAGAAGCAGCCTGCTCCTTAGCACATCTTTATAGACTTCTCTCGTTTTCCTTTCTCACTTCCATTACTTTCTCATTTTGCTCCCAAATGACCTTCCTACACCAAGTTCTCATCTCAGGATCTGCTTGGGAGGAGCGAAACTGAGATCCTGCCCTCTCCAGGTGTGTACTTTCTTCACATTATTCTTGTTAATCCTTCATTCACTCCTAGAACTACACAAAGCCCTGCAGCTCACCTCCTGAGAGAGTGTTACCCGCTAATGGATTGTGAAATCCATTTACTGGGTCATGACCAGTGCTTTTTCAAGACTAAAACAGAATAGAATTGAAAATATGAGAGGACATTACACCTCAAGTACTGTTCTCCAAAACTTATATTTTAGTCATATAAATATATGTGTATGCTGAGTCATAAGATACAATTTTTTCATACTGTGTGTTGTAGTTTTAAAAAGTTAAAAACTCACTGTTTATGGGAACGCCATATTCAAATTAGTATTTCTTTAGATTATTTTCAACCCCTTAAGGTATTACAGTCCAGTTAAAGGAATATCAGATGAAGGCATATCGGCTTTTATGCAGACAAGTTATGCTATGTCAGAGAAGACATTTTCTTGAGTAAATCAAGGAAATGAGGTTAATTTGGCCCAATTTGTTATTTTTAAACCAATGCTGATTCCAAATTATCACCATTGAAAAATTATATGTCCGATTTTTTTTTCTGTTTAATAATATGTTCTAAAATAAAGCTTAAGATAGAATTGAAGTTTTCCATGTTTATGGTTTACATACTCCATATTTTTATCAGTTTGAAACTTGCCCATCCTTAGTCTTTGACACTTCTTTGGTTTCATTTAGTTTTTCAGTGATTATGATGAATAATTTCATAGTATGCCCTCCACAGCTGCCCTCTACTGTCTTATAATCCCTGAGATGTAGTTTCCTTGGATCTGGAAATTTGAGCTTAGGTAAAGCAGCCAGCTGGAGGCTCAGAACTCTCTCGTTTCAAGCCCCTCTTCCTAATGTGTGGATTTTTCTAGTCTGATGATGGTTCATCTCCGTGAAGGTGACAGAAGCACAGCAGGAGTTGAGAAAATCTAGTTTTAGTCTTGTTAATCTATTAATGTTTCTACCGATTCTCAAGTGGTGTAATTCATCTTTTATCTTCTTGTCACTTTAACACTCTTCATTTATATTAAGCTATATGGAATCTGGGTAGTTTGCATCATAATATGATGAACAAGATGTTGCCCTCACCTAGTCCCCACTTTAGTGATTCTTCCACATGACTGTGGGAGCAGCAGGTGATCTCAGAAGCTGCCAGATTCCTTAGAGGGGGCACGACTGTGTTCAGAGCTGGGGTCCTGAAAGGCAGCTCTCATAGCAACAGCAGGGTCAGCACAATTCTCCTGGGCTTTGGGCTTAAACTCTCTGCCCTACTCCCAAACCTACCCACTTCCGGCTTTCCATTCTTGACATTCTTTAGTTCTTTTCTCTACGTTTTTCTTTTTTTCTTTTTGGAAATAACTTTACTAAATAATTGTAAAAGTAACACCAGGCCATTGAAAAAATCTGAAAAGGTAGAAGAGCATAAAATATGAAAAGGAAAATCAAGTCACCTATAATCTACCACACAGAGATAACCACTTTTAATACTGGTGTTTATGTTTCTAGGTTCTGTTTTATACAAACATTAACACAATTAAAATAATGTTATTTTCTATCTAGTTTTAGGTAATTTGCTTTTTATAAACTTAAAATTCATGATATAAGCAAAATGTTGCCAAAAATTTCAAACACACTGAAAAGTTGAAAGCATTTATATGGTGAACAACCATATGATACCAGCTAGGTTCTACAATTAACATTTATACATGCTTCATTGAATATCTGTCAATCCCTCTATCCATTCATCAATACATCTAGTTTTTTAATACATTTCAAATTTATAGACATTAGCACCCCCATGCTTTAGTTTGTTGCCATCATCATTTCATTACTATTTACATCATTACTTTTAATAGCTATATCTCAATTTATTTAACTAGTCCCCTCTTGATGGGCATTAGAGTGTTTTAACTTTGTGTTAGTATAAACACCATCATAACAAACATCTTTGTTTATGTACACTTCTCTATTGTTTCCTTAAGATGAATTCTGGTAGTGGCCGGATCGAGGTGCATGTGTATTTTTAAGATTTTTCATGTGTATTGCTGGTTTGCTTTCCAGAAAGAATCTTCTCAATTGCACACCTATAAGCAATATATAAAATGATTTCCCCATAATCTAACCAACACTAGATATTGCTGATCTTTTTAAGTTTTCCTTATCTGTTTGGGAAAATATATTTTATGGATTTAATTTGTAAACCTTTCTGCTTTTGTTTTCTCTTAGACTTTAAACTCTTTCTCATCTTGCTATGGTAACCAGTACTTCTTGGTCCTTCTCCCCTGAGCAGTCTAGATTCAGAACTCCAACTTCCCACTGCGGAGATGGGAAATTCCAGTGTCTCCTTGGGTGACTTCGTGGACTAGGTCTTGGTTCCATTTGACCCAGTTTTGTTGCCTAAGCCTCAAGAAGCCTTCTCTGTCTACCTTGATATGTTCTCATCATCCCTTTCCCAGGTTTATCTGACCCACACAGAAAGTTTGTCCTGAGCATTTATAGTGGCAAAGGTAGGATATTGGCATACATATAAAAGCAAGAAAGATTTTAAGTGGACCTTAAGGAAGAATTTTAGACCATCCTAGAGGTAAAACGTTGAGAGCTGCTTGAGAGTAAGCTGGAGTGGCTATGTCTCTAGACTTCGAGTTTTCTTTGGGAAACTCAGTCCTTGAAGCTGGTGTCTGCTTCAGATTATCTTCCAAGAGTATTTCCAGATTTAAGATTCTCTAATTTTATTGGCAAAGTATGCCTTTTAGTTGAGGTCCAAACAGTCATTCTTAACTTCTAGGATAAACGAGTTCTTATAATTGGAAACAAATGAGAAACCAACCTAACAAACAAACTTTTTTTGCATCAATTACATTATAATTGCTCTGGTTGAAAAAAAATATTATTTAAATTAAACATTGGAAAAAAATAACAAATTTAACATTGAGTAGAACAAAATAATATTTATGTTATATGTAATAAAAGAACAATAACAACAAATTACCTCCATATATACCAGCTAGTTTAATAAAAAGAACATTACCCCCCCCAAAACAAACAAACAAACAAACCCATGAGTGTTACCTTGAAGCCCTCCCTAAGCCCCTGCTGGATCCCACCCCTTCTATCTCCTCAGAGGTAACAAATATCCTAACTTTGGGTTTATCATTCCTGTGACTTTCTTTATAGTATTTCTGAATATGTTTATACCTCTAACAATGTATTATTTACTTTTGCATGCTTTTGACCTTTGTATAAATAGACTCATACTGAATGTATTTTTCTATAACTTGTTTTTCTCTCTCAACGTTAGATTCTTAAGATTTGTTCACAATGTTGCATGCGGTTTTAGTTTGTTCATTCACATTGCTATATGGTAAATATACCATGGTTTATTCATGCTACTCTTGATGTACATTTGGGTTGTTGCTAGTTTTATGTTATTACAAACGGTGTTGTTGGGAAGATTCTTGTCTATTTCCCTGGAACAATGTGCAGGAATTTCTCTAGAATAAATACCTAGGGGTGGAATTGCTGGATCACAGTGCATGTATAACATTGACTTTGTTCAATGATAACAAATCATTTACTAAAGATGTTGTACCAATTTAAACTTTTGCCACCAATGTGTGTTTACCCCGCTCAATGTCCTTGTCAACACTTGATTTTGTTAGATTTTAAAATTTTTGGCAGACTGGTTGAGTGTGAACTGGTATCACTGTGGTTTTAATTATTATTATTATTAGTATTATTATTAATTATTATTAATGAGGTTTCAGTAATAATAGCAATAATAATGTGGTTATGAATTCTCATGGGAGGCTTTTTCATCTTCCATTCAGTACCTGGGTATAGGAGAAGAACTTTTCTTTGTAGCCCTGATACAAGAAATGGATTTATTTCTGGTTCACCCTATACACTGAGCTTGTTAAACCTTCTGCGTATCAGCTCTGTGTGGGAGGTGAGGGGAGATAGGAGGTCTCTGAAACTGCCACTCTTGAGTGGTCCCTAGAGTTTATCTTCTGTATCTGAGTCTCATTGCTCCATGGATATCAAAGCTCAGTTTTGGCAGTTGTCCTCAAAATGAAAGGCGAGCCCCAATATCTGCTTACCTGACCAGGTTCCCACTTTTGTAAATGTTTTGGCCTTTGAGTATTTCTTTCTTTCTTGCAAACTCAAAGTGGACTTCAAAATTTAAACAAAAAATTCGTTCAGAATTTTTAGTTGATTTTCACGTGATCATAGTTAGACTGTAAAGACTCCCTTACTGCTTGAAATAGAGTCCTAATTACTAGACTTTGAAATTGATTCCCTTTCTTTTAAATGTATTTTTAAATACATTTAAAAATTCGATTGAGTTGAAGGACACTTGGACCTCCTAAAACTGCCCTCCTCAGATTCACAAACTAGAAAATTGTCTGTGGAGATGGCTAACCCATCACTTGTTCAAGATTTTGTAATAAAACAGAGTTGCCATTTGCTAACATTTGAAAATTTTTGTGTGTGTTTACCAAGGGAGGAGAGGAAAAATCTGCCTAGGATGTTTCCCACTTAACTGCCTGCCATAATTTTTCATTTGCAATTTGTTGCTCAGCATTTCATTGAAGAGTGATAGTTCTAGGAGACATCTGCATTCATGCTCTAATGCCCATATCTTACTTTCTTACTTTCCCAATGCATCCTTAATGATGAGAAAAATCCCATACCTGATTTAACTTGACCTTGCTGTATAGACTTTGAATATGACATGACTACCATACATCTAGAAAAACTTTTGAAGATCAATGCCCAACAATGAAATTTCCGACAACTTTTGTAACAGATGCAAAATAGCATGTTTGCATTTTTCATTCCTTTTGGACAGGCTTCATGTGAATACATTGATTAAATATTTTATGTAAACCACCCAGAGCAGTGCCTGGGATAGTTTCTGTCCACTAAATAGTATGTCCTTTTTCCTCCTACAAACCACAAATACCTGCATTAGGACTCAGTGGTGTCTACTTTGGCCAATAAGGCCGAATGAGGTGGTTCTTCACAGAGCTGCTCCTGTGTGATGAAAGGTTGTAGGAATCACTGCTACTTCATTTCACTTACCTTTTATTTGGCTGCTTCCTTCTTATCTTGTACTCATCAGGGTATTGGAAAATAGCTCAGAAAGATACAACTTTGGTGAAGTTCCCTTAAAGGTTTATACTTCCTTCTTCAGTGGTCCATGGTTTCTGAGACTTGGCCTTATCCCTACAAATAGGATCTTGACCAATTCCACCAGTTCTCTCCCTGAAAACAGTCTTGCTTTGACCGAAGGGCTTACTGATGACTGGAAGTACTGCAGGAAGGACAAAGGGAGCTTGTCACTGCAGGCCTTTCCCCAGCAAGGGGCTGGGAAAAGGCCAGCATACCTGCAGGCTCCTGTATTGACAAGTTGCAGCATCCTCCAGAGCAGCCAAGACATAAAAATTGTAATTCATATTTGCATCTGGAATTTCTAAGCTTTGAATTCTTGGGCCAGAGGCTTTTCAGTAAGGGAAACCAGGACACATAAATAAATATTCAAATATGTATTAGTCTCTTTGTTAGACTCTAAGTCAACAGATCAAGACTGTCAACTAGCAGGATAATTGTACTGGGAATAGAATGATCCTGAATGCTGCGTTCCAGAATGAGGGTGAGTAGCAGTGGATATGGGATGTAGCAGGCACTGGAGAGGGGAAGATATCCTCTCTTTTTAGTGGGTATTGAGTCACCCCCAGGCACATCTAGAGTTGGATTACATCATGACTTAAAATGGTTCTTGTGGACTCCCCAAGGGGTCTGATCATCATTTATAATATGCTTCCAAGGGAAAGTCAAGTTAACGATACAGCTGATTTACATATATGCCTATGGGACACTGCCATCTGTAGATGAGAGGTACTTGGGCTCCCCTTTCATCAGTGCCTTGAAATCCTGGTAGAGTTATAAGCCAATCTGAGCTTCTCTTTGGGCAGGGGCCTGCATGTGGTATTTGTTGAATAACACTAGAAGCCCATTGGTCCAATATGTTATCTCCATTTGCCTGTTCTGCTACTTGAACCTTAGCCATGAAGATCAGGGAGTTCCCTTAATAAGAAAGAAGCCATTTTGGGAACCCTTTGTACAATTCCTTGTGTTAAGGCATTATGTAAATACTAGGGTAAATGCCTTAGTTGATATGTATAGCAAAGATTACTCTGCCTGATTATCAATTTGGGATCCCCAGATAAGGTGTGTAATACAGTTGCTTTCAAATTCTTTTGATTGCTACCTGCAGTAAGAAATATATTTTATGTCACAATCCAAAACATACACATACATACAACAGTATGTCATCAAATCTAAGATGCCATCAGTTGTCAGAGGCACCATTATTTTAGATACCACTAAAAAAAAAGAGTGATGCTAATTAAAATAGGCCATTCCATTGATTGTAAAGGTCACCACAAGTTCAGAGAAATTAAAATGTGGAAAAAAAAGTGCTTTTTTGGAATCAATGAAATGTACATAAAATATACATATATTACTGAAACAATACTATATACAGTATGTTATAAGTATTTACTTTCTCCCCCTGTTCTGATCTAATGTATTTTATTAAAAATAAAGCTGGTCCCATTAAATTTATTGAAGAGCACACTAATGTGTTTTAAATATGAGATACAGTATTGTTTTGAAATAAGGAATTGAAGGTGATATGCCAAGACTGATTTCTTATCCCAAACCAGATGTTATGCCATATGTTTTAGTCATTCATTTCATTTAAATGTGAATTGATGGCCTACAATTTAAGTCAGAACTCTTGATGGCAAGTGACATCTTGAACTAGCTTTGGCAAAGGGAGATTTTATTGTTTTATATAAGGGCAAGGGTATGCTGGTGGGCCCAAGGAATGCTGAAACCAAAGGCTCAAATACTGTAGGATCTCTCTTTCTCTCCCTCTTTCTCTGTTTGTCTCTGCTTTTCTCTGACAATTTTATTCTCTTGTATTAGAACTCTTTATTATGAGACTTAACTTTGTCATTTAGCAGCTATAGAGCTCACATCTTCTTTATTTTACCACCAGAGAAAAATACTCTGAAGGATACGATTGTCCCAGCTTGGTCCATGTGATCGTTCCTATGGTCAGGGGATAGGACAAAGCCATCTCCACTAGGACCACATGGGTGACATAGGAAATTATGCTGTTCTCCAAAAGGAGGGGTCCTATTTCATTTAGAAGAACACAGTAGATGTCCATCACACCTAGAAAGGGGTAGCACTAGGTATTGTACATTGGGGTTTAGTCTCTCCCAAGAGGTATTACACAAGGCCTACGGATTATAATTTTGAAAACAAGAATTACCATCAGTTCAATTCTTCCTCTCTCCCCGCCCCACTCCAGAACTTGAAGTTAAGTGAAAATAATAACTGACAGCAGCCAGTGTATGACTGTCAGTTCAAGGGCACTGAATGGAAAATGGATACTTTCTAAATCCAAGAGAGAAACTACTTAGAAAAGAAACCGTTCTACCTCCTATCACAGGCAGAATTGGCCAAATAAATTGTGTATGAAAGGCTTCAAATGAAGTCAAAGTTTTCATCCTTAGGTCAGGGAAACGGAGAATGTTCCAGAAGGACAAAGCCGCAGGTTTCAGCTGACTAGGCTGCAGTCTGTCACTTATAGACATTCTTATCATGTTCATTTAAGGTCTGTTTTCTGAAAGTATCTTCTCACAGTTTCTTCTCTCTCTGTCATTTAACCTACTATATTAAAATATCATTCTACAGCTGTGCAATTAAAGGCTTGCTGCCTACCATTCTCAGTACACACCCCCGCATTTTTATTTTCTTAATAACCTCTCTTTCCTAAGTCCTGTTTTCTCAGTTTTGCCATAATGTGCCAGAATTTTGTAAATTATACCACCGATTTACTGCCAAGAACTATGCACCAGTAGCAGCTTTATTTGGGCAGCCTTTTTGAATCTTAAATACAGTATCTGTTTCTGTAAGTACAACCTTCACTAACAGATGGGTGTCTCATTTTGACACTGGTGAAACTGCTCAAGCTGCTCAGTAGTGTATAGACTAAAGTTTTGACAGGAAGAACCTTTTTTAGGGACTCTCGGTGGAGAGGCACCTTGTTAGTTTCACTGGGGCAGTAAGTAGAAACGAAACTCAATCATATTTCTTGAGGAGTTTGATGTCTACTTGGAAAGACAGAACCTACACACATCTGAAATGACTTCTGAAAATTGAAAGCAGTATAAGATTAGTGCTAATTCAAAAATATGAACAGAGAATATCAATGTGAATAGAATTAAAGATTAAACAAGACAAACTAGAAGAGGGAGCCAGGCTTTGAAATAGCTTTTAAAACAGGAAATGGACTGAGAGGAAGGGAAGGGCGTTTTGGGTTGGTTATGCAAAGGCATGAAGACAGAAACAAGTAGCTGTGAAATTACATAAGATTTACAGTCAGAAGTGTTCAATCATTGTTTTTTTTTTTGTAACTGATATTCACCTAATTCTCTGAGCTGAGAATACAGTCATGAACAAGGTAGCAAAGAGTCACGGACCTCCCATTTCATATTCTAGTCCCTGGATGATACCTACCTCATGGCATTACACATAGGACTTAAGCAATGGAAATGAAAGAACCTGGTGAAGTTTAGAGTGATGCATCATGATAATTGTTTATTACTAGTTGGAGGAGGAGGAGGAGGAGGAGGAGGAGGAGATGATGGCCATGAACAGTTGAGGGAACTCTGTCCCTGCTTGACATTTCATGTGATAGAACATCTATGTCCTGAACAAATCAGGGGAAAGCAAATGCTCCACCACTGCCCCTGGAAGCCTTTCTCCGATAGTCAGATATATTCATTTTGAGGGAAGAAAGAATTAAATTAGCTAGACAAGGCTGTTACTTATGGATTTTCAAAATATTCCAAATCACTGCTTTTCTAATTTTTGTAATGAAGACCCATATGAAGAAATCTATTCTACTATGACCTATTATTTGGCTGAATATATTATTTATTTTCCATCAGCACATTTTTTAATGTGAAAGGGAGTGCAATTGATAATAATGCTGAACAACAGTCAAAAAGTTTGAAACACAGTACTCTAGTTGATTGTTGGTACATGTGAGGGTCTTGGGATCATGACAGAGAAGGGGAATGACAGGTGTATGGTGAGGTGAATGTCTGAGATGTACTTTAAACTTGTCCTATCTAAACATTTTGGTGAATATTCTCTCCCCTTCTCCCCGCCCCCTGCCAAAACAAAACAAAACAAAACAAAACACCGGTAATAAACATTTTCTTCAATCTATTCTCCACTAATAGCAAAAGGTTTAGATCAATCTTTCAGGATTCCTTTTTCCACGTGGAACAGGCATGGTTTTCTGTGTACTTCTTCACCTTCACCTTTTCTTGCCCTTGAGCTTTCATCTGTTAGTCTGCCACTGATTTAGAGAAGTAAGGCTTCTAAGGAAGAGTGTCTTATTTATAGTTTCTGGCCCTCTGCTTACTTGTTCTGGGTCTGCAACTTGGAGTTGAAGTTGATGCCCTTGAAAAGCTAAAATGTCTTCCTTGCTCTACTCCTTCAAACACAGACATTTATACACAGCTCCTGGACATCTCTCCTGTCTCAAAACTTTGCCAAGATATAACAGAGCAGGTCTTGCCTGCCAGTCAGACATGTGAGACTCACTCCTGGGCTTCTTCAATGCCTCCTCCTATATTAGGACTTTCTAGCTATGAAACCTTTGCAAATTTACCCATGGAGAAGAGAAGGGTTACCACTGTGTCCACCCTTCCTTGGGATCTTCCAAAATGTTTGAACACTCATGTGTTAGCAAGAGCCACCAGAATGTGAGAAAGTAGTAATACTTCACAGCAATAAAGTAACTTTCTGTAGGTTTTCATTTTGTAAAGATCTTTAGGTCATGAAGGCATATAGTAGAGAACCACAGGGGGTTTCCTGCCTCAAAGGATAAACTATACTAATAGCTTGAGCCTTAAAGTCATATTTTCCTAAAGCAAATTTTATCATCTGAACATCTGAATTCATAGATTAAACTTGCCAATAGTTTATTTTACTAGAGAGGATTGAGTATGTGACTTTTCCTGGGGGTTATTAAATTAAAAATTAATAGATATTATTTTTTTCTAAGTCATAAATTATACAAGAAGATGATTTAGACAGAGGAATTTAAAAACACACAGAAAACATTGGTAGCACTCAGATGCCTGACTATGCTAATGCTCTAAAAAAATCTTGAAAACGTATCAGGCCAAAGTTTGTCATATTTTAATATTTTTTTACCAGAAGCTCATTTACATACATAGCAGCTCAAGGTAGTAGAAGCCTAAAATATATACCCACCGAATTAAGTAGAACATGTGATTATGAACCATCAAATAGCTTGTAAAACAAACCAAGTATAGTAGTAATTATTTTAATGAAATATTTTAAAACATACATATGGCATTTAACCTTTATGGCAATCCCATGAGACATGGCTGACCGGGGTATTTGAGTTTTAGGGAGATTCAATAGCTGTCTTAACTTGGTTCCCTAGAAGCAGAGCCTGTGACTTGAGGGACTGCTCTCAGGGAAAACCTATTAAGTAAGAGAAGGAAGCAAAAAAGAGCCAAACGGGGATACAGTCTCAGATAAAATCTGTACCACAAGGTACTCAGGAAAATAAATCCTGCAGGATTTTCATGAAAGGTGACACCTATTTACAGCTAAGCAGTTCTATGAGCTTGCTTCCTGACAGTAGAATTCTGGGAGTTCAAAGGCTTCTCCTTGTTCTGTAATATCTCTGTTCCCCTCAGTCATGCTGGTGATATTTCTGCATATATAACTCATTAAGAACTCTGTGGTTCTTCTGTGAATCTTCTTAGAGTTCATGCCATTAGATAAAAGCCACACCCACAAATGTCATAGACATAAATTCTTTTCTGTTGTTTGAGAGGATCTGTGAGACACATCCTTAATTTTTAAAAGACCTTCGGTGGGACTGAAGGTACTCTGAGGCACCTCCTTAATTTAACAAAAGATATGACAATCAACATCCTCGAATTCGTGTTTAGACTATGTTTTCCTGGCAGTGCCTGGATTTGACCTTTGTTCAGAAGCCATTCAAATGTCCTTTTCACTTCACTGCAGCCGCAGTGTAACCCCTTTGGCAAATCATTTGCTAGCACTTAATCATCTGGCTCCCACAAATAAACATCTGTGGCTTCCATTAGTGCAAAATACCATTTTCTAAACATCCATATCTTCAGTATTGTCACAGTTCAAATTTATATACTGAAGCTGTACTGAGTAGGATAAAACCAGTCCACATATGGACAGATGATTCTGTGTCATAAGAAACTTAAAGCAGATTTTTTTCTTTTCTTCCTACATTTATCGATTACGAATTCTGAATCATATTCTAGGTATACAAGGCAAATAAAACATGGCTTTCACCATTGAGCAATTCAAAGATGTGATTGACTCCACAGAATTTTTTTAAAAATTAAGTCTAAACCTATGCTGTTTAATATGGTAGCTACTAGCCACACATGGCTATTTAAATTTAAATTAATTAAGATTAAATAAAAACATCTAGTTCATCAGTCACACTGGCCATATTTCAAGTGCTCAATAGCCACTTGTGGCTACTGGCTTCCATATTGGACAGCACAGATATAGAACATTTCCATCATTGCAGAAAGTTCCATTGGACAGTAATAATCTCAAAAAGCCAATAAGATCTAATAAAGATAAGCATTTATCTTTGTTTTAAAAATATTTGTCTCCTCTCCCATATTAAAAAGAGTCAAATATTAAGGAGATACTACATACTTCTTCAGTAAATATCCTAACATGCTTCATAATAAAGAATGCTGTAAAACCATTCTTAATATTTTTTTAGATCATGGACCCTTATTAAAATTTACTGAAACTTAGCAGCTTCCCCCCTCCCACTCCAGGAAAGTGCATTCATATACCAAATGGCATGTCTGATTACGGGGTGTTCATGGACTCCCCAAAGTTCTTCCATTGGTCCTCTAGGAGGTCAGGGACTCAGGTCAAGAATCTCTACTGCAAAGTGAATTTTATTTTCCCATGGACTTTCAGTATAAAATTAATGATGCTGTTTACAATTAAATAGAACTTCTGATAATAATGAAATTATATTTAGAATAATGATGATGAAGGTAAAACCAAAAATTTTTGGCAAAACATTAACAATGCAGAGCAGTCTTCAAAATAACTAAAAAAATAAACCCGACACTTTAAGCTAAAACTATAACACAGAACCAGCAAATCTGCCCATTTAGATCATGTATCACAATCAATAAAGAAATATATAATTTAGCAAATTGGCTACATTTTCCATCGGTCTCAGTTGCTTCCTCCCACCCCCCTTGCCCACCTTACAGTGAGAAAACTTTAGGGTAAAGGAGGGAGCAATCTAGTAGCCTTCTAAAATCAAAATTCTTGATATAATTCTAATACACATAATAGATATTTTTTTAAAGAGTGAGTTTGGGGTCTTAATGTTATCTACCTGGACAGTCAGAAATAAAGGGTACGATTCAGTAGGCCAGGAAGACCCTTTTTTGAACTTTGGAAAAAGGAGTGGCTCGCTCTTTTAAAATCTGTTGAATTAGATGAAGTTCTGTAAGAAGAGCAGAATTATAAATGGAATTGGCTCCAGGTATGGCTGAGGGACAGAATCCTACATGGCTCTGAGTTTCTGATTTTTGAGCCAATGTAGAATTTGCAGTTTTGAGGAAGAAGCACTGAAGCATTCTTTCCAAAGAGTGATAATCCAAACCATATGAGCATTGATTAATGGTGGTCATAATAAAACCATGGTTAACCAGAATTCTAAAGGGATGGCCTTTTGTAAACAAAGAAGAGTTTGTTAGAAAATCCCCCTGTCACCTCTCTCTTTCTTTTTCTTCTTTTCTTTCCTTCTTTTTTTTTAACCCCATGGAAAGTCTTTAACACTTTAGAAAACTTTAGTAAGTACAATCTGCTGAAAATAAATGATCAGTCTTTGATCTTATCATATCCTTCAGGATGTCCATTTTGTAGACTTGTCATCATTTTTTAATAGTAGTTGATGTATGGGTTTAGGCCAAATATAAACTGGAAATTTGGGGCAAGAGGTGGCTGATATCCATTTATTTTCTTTTCACTTTTCTATCAATAGTAGGCAGTAAATTTTTCATTCGTTTGTGTATCAGTTTGAATGCATTCAGCTGCAAGTAAGAAACAATGCTACTCACAGTGGCTTCGATCGAAAGGACATTTATTGTTGACTTAATAAGAAGTATGAAGGTAAGATGTCAAAGGTTAATTTATTAGCTCAATAAGTTCATCATAGATCCCAGGTTCTTTTTATCCTTGCACTCTACCATCCTCGGCTGAAAATCTTTAGTGTTGAGATGTCTTACTTATTTCATGGTTGCAAAATGGCTGCTTTAGTTTCAGGCATTCATCCTTACACAGTATCTTCCGAAGCAGGTATTAGTAGTCCCATCTTATATTTCAAATTTGACATATGTATAAGTGTCAATATCATATATTCAGTTTCATGTCATCATGCATATAGTTTCCAGTATCTGCTTTTTTGCTTAGCTATATTTCATATACATTTCCCATTCCAAACTTGATTAGCGGCTATATAATAGCTTGTTGATATAAGATAATTTGTTTGCTCATTGCACTATTGTCATACTTTATTTTTCACTATAATAAACAATATGTGATGAATGTTTCTTAGAATGCTGATGGAAAGTGGGACTGTGTACTCCAGGTTCCCCTATCTCTCCAGTAGGTCTCAGTCCCTTCCCTTCTCATGAGTTTACTTATCTCAAGTTATTTCTCAAAGAGTGAGTTTTGTGATAGTCATGGAGATGCACTGACCAAATCTTCCTTCAAGGAAAAACTATCTCAACTGGCAATGCTATTCTCAGACAGCCATCACCTTTCAGCCCCTTCAGAGATTGCCTCAGCCATTGGGAGAGCTTCACCCAAGTTCACGTCCTTCCCAAGGTGGGTCATATCCAATGGCTGATTGAGGCAGGGATATAGAGGTCCAGCTATTTCAGCCTAACATGAGAGGCTGCCATTGGGTTGACATCAGAGCTTGACTTCTCCCTCTGTCCAAACCTGCTTTCATCTTTTTCACAGTTGTTGATCCCTAATAAACATCCTGTGCACTAAACTCCATCTCAGAAGCTACTTCCCAGAGAACCCAAACTATGGCAACTGTCTTCTTTGCTTAGAGCCAGGCCAGGATGACCTGCGGGAAGAGAAGAGTGCTCTTAATATGACACAGATCACATGCTGCTTAGGAATATGCCATATGGAGTTGGAGAATCCAAGAATTCTTAGAGGAATTCCAGTTCATCTCTGAATATGAAGAGAAATGGGGGGCAGGGTGAGGGGGAGGGACAGTAGAGTCTTTAACATTTCTAATATATTCAAACTGTAGTTTGGAAACTAAGCTTCTTTGAGTTATATGCATAATAGTTTGTTTTCCATTATGAAAGTAATACATGTTTCTAGTAGAAAATTTAGAAGAAAAACATTCAATTATCAGACTTTTTTCTATGCATTGTTTATTTTTAATTTGATTTTTTACATTTTTATACATCACATCATTTATGTAGTTTTGTTATAGTACATTTTTCACTTAATATAATAAAAAGTTTTTTATATGCTATTATATCTTTTTATAAACATTATTTTTAACAGGTACATTATATCCAATGAATGCACTGTGGATTATTTAACCATAACATTGACTATTTGGTCTGTTTATAGTCTTTTGTTATTATAAATGACATTGCAAAGAAATCTTTGTGTTTAAATTTTTTTTCTATATTTATTATTATTTCCTTAGGATAAATTCCCAGAAGTGGAATGACTGGATCAAGGGGTTTGAACATAGGCTTTTGATTCATATTGCTAGATTGCTTTCCTGAAGGGTAACACAGGTTTTCATGTTCACTTTTTGATATGGAATAATGAACAGTTTGTGTAATTTTGTATCTGTCTTGGTGGCTAGAGAACAGGTAAAGAAACCTGGAGCAAGCAGAATACAGAACGAGGCTTCTCTAGTTGGTGGGGGAGGGGGCTTTTCCAAATGGACAGGTCCCAGCCTCTATCATCTCCCCATTTTCAATTTCCACACTCACCATCTCTCATCTAGAATACAAGTGGAGCAGAGACTGTTACTCATTTGCTTATCTTGTATGGAGATCTGAATAACCCCATAATAGTGTCCTTGTCTATATGGTTGTAGGTCCCTGTAGGTAAATATATTACCAAGATGATGTCAACTCAACAATCGGTGAGCAGACTAGAAAGTCTAGAGGGAAAGATCTCTAAATTTAAGATGCTGTTTTGAAGTTTGGGGCCTGGTACTGTTTCAAAGATTAAGGATCTACTACTTACTGGAATTCAATATCTAATATTTTTATAACGATTCAGTTCCAACTTCCAAATGAGTTTAAATTTTAAAATTAAATACAGACTTTCTCCCTGAGGCTGTGGTTTTCAAGAGTAGCAAGACTTTCAAGCGATTTTACTTTAACTTGGTGATAGTTTCTGAATAAACATCCAGGTTGTCAATTTTGGTCCTCATTTCCTACAAATATACCAAAGCAGCTTTGTATTTCGTTTGTCATTAAGACATTTGATTTGCCTCCTTATCCTCCACCCAAATTTATTTCACAAGATAGACTAAGTTTTAGGTACCATAAACACCCAATTCTATTGGGTGTTCTTTAATTGCTGGAGAAACTGGGCCGTGTCTGAGTCACACACCTTTTACTGTGTCTTCCCTGGCATGAGATTCATATATATTGGCATCTTCTCAGAGTGAAGTTGACTTTCTCTCTATCCCGAGTCCAGAATTTCGGTTGGCATGTGGCAATTCCCAAACAGTTTGAGGATCATTTTAATTGGCTCTGGCCATCTCAGCCCAGCCAGGTTCACTCTGAGAGGTCCCCTATCCCTTCATGAATGGCCACAGAAGCTTTCACTCTTGGCTCTGCGTTCTAATAGCCCCTCTTGCATGGACTGTGCCAAAGCAATGCTTCAAAATATTCATCCATATCATGTGGCTTTTCTTGCTGCAGTTTCTGTTCTTTTTTATTATAGGATCTGGAGACTCACCGCTAGAAGATGATGAAGTCGGGTACTCACACACTAGATATAAAGGTGAATGCTTTGCTTGTGTGCTAATGAGGACCTGCTGATGCCAGGAGAACTTTTCCTTTTGGCCCTGCAGAGCGGACTATAATAAAGTGACCAGACAGCACATTAAAGTTCTAATTACCTGTCCAGAAAAAAAAAATATTTAAAATTAATACACATATGCTCCCATTAAAAAAAAAAACTTATAAAGAAAAATGAAAGAAAACAAAAGCCTTTGGAAAACTCTGAAGTGCTGACCTTCAGCACCCCAGTGGTCATTTTATTCTCATAGTTTCTTTACTGTCCTTACTTCTGCAAAGCCGAGCTCTAGCTGATGAAAGTGAAAATCAAGCCATGAGTTCTGCCAGATTCATACATTACAGCCACAGTCATCCAGAGTAAACCACACAAGGTCAAATCTGGACCCAGTGCTGCTAATGTACTGAGATGAATGGGGACTGAGAGAACTTGATTTTCATAAGCTCATTTCATCGTGCTCTTTCTGAGTCCAGCTTGGCTCCTGAAATGATGAGTAAAGTGTGTTGCCCCCATGAAACTTAAATGACAAAGAACTCCATCACTACACATTTCCAGCAACCCACCCCCCAACCAGGCATAAAAAAAACTAATCAAGAACCTTCTATGCAGACTCAGGTAAGTATGTCCACAAATATTTCTTCTGGTGAGTCATTTCTCTGAAACTTAGGGAGCCCTGGGAAAAGTGAAGGTAAATTTAGATTATTTCTTTCTGAATCTGGTTCCCTTTACAGTGGAGAAATAATTTGAAGAAAATTAGTTAATAAAGTTCCATTGTGGCATTTTGCCTAGGAAATATGTCCACATTCTGACAAGAGGATACTGCCCTGCTCTCTTGTGATATGTCTAAATTATAAGAGAATCAGGGTAGTACTGGTCAGCCTTTGGTTGGAGAGAGTCCTTCAGCTGTTTTCCACACAAATGAACAATCTTTCTAATAATGACTGGTACCTATGCACAGGTGTGTTTCCTACCATATTCCACATTTGTTTTTGACCTGTGAATGCAAATATTCATTCCTGTTCACAGCTCCTATTAATTGAAGGTTTAAAAATATTTTTTCCTTTAAATCTCTTATTGAAAAATCTTCCCAAAACACAAGCATGAACATGTGATCCTTCACATATATAGTAGGGGTTGTCTAGTGCCCTTGCATCATTGTTCCCAGTGTTTATCCTCACCTCATAGTATTGCAAGTATGGAAGGTAGACCAGATGGCCAGAATGTGTGCCGACTCTAGAATTTACCCTGAATGTTTAAGAATAAATATTTCTTGAGAAGTTGTTTGCATTGTCAGTTTTTAGTTTTCAAACTTATTTAGCTCTAGATCCTCGGGCCCCTACATAGTGCCTGACATACAGTATAAACTCAATAAGTGTTTTTAAATTAAATTTAAGCAAAAGAAAGAAAATGAAATTTAACCCACATTTATTGTGTTCTTAGAATGTGGCAAGTATTACTTTTGATACTTTTACTTGGAATGCCATCATATCATCGTACTAATTGAGGGAAGGGGGAAGGCATGTAGAGATATATTGTTATTTCTTATTTATAGATGAAGGAACCACAGATTAGAAAGGGTAGGTGACTTGCCCAGAGTCCCATAACTAGCAAACATTACATTTGGGTTTGAAATCCAGATGTTTTGACTCAACATCTAGAGTTTGCTAGTGGTTCCTTATTAGTCTTCTACATGATACTACCTACCCCAGGAACTCCGGTTAATTGGAATGCTTACCACATTTGCCCAGGAGGATGATAAAGCTTTCCTAAATAATCAATTTTGATTTCTCCCTAAATAAACCCTATCTTAATTGAAGCGGCAGCATAAGAACTTCTTTTCTCTAAACCTCTGTGATAAACGTTTTGCTAATTCACTTTAACTTACGGTGCTTATATGCACTTCAAATTCAAGTCACTCACTGACATTTTAATTGCTATCACTATAAGGCCGCTAAACTGTCAAAATATCTTCCCAAATTTGGTCTTGGAAAGTAATCCAAAAAAAAAAAAAATTCCTTTTGCAAATAAATGAAAACAAGTTTCTTTTCCACACATTGACAACAGCACAGCTTTTAGATGTGCAAGCCAGAACTGCTAGGAGGATTTGAAGGGGCAGAATATGGGGCAAAATCTGCTAACTGCATGTTGTATCAAAACAAGTGAATTTGTGATATGTATTCGCAGGTCATTCTCTAATGTACCTGTTAGCCTTGAATATTTGTCCTGTGTACATTTATGGAAAAGATAACCAGAATGTTTGGTAAGAATTGCAGGTATGCTGCCTCATATTAGTTTACTCTTAAACTGTGACTCTCCTAAACTCATGTCAAAGTGTAGAAGCTGGAGGGTGTGAGTGTTTTCAATATTTAAGTGAAAAACAAATGGAGAATTGGACACTCTTCCAGTTTGTACATCAGTGGAATTGTGATCAGGACCCGGAATGTAAAAGAATTTGTCCTCATTGAAAGGGTTACAAGAGACCACCCAAAGTCATCAGTCAGAAAAAAGAATAAGGTGGGCATGTGTGGGAGATGAGTAGGGGATCGGAGAAAATAACAGAGTTTAACCATACAACTTTAAAGCTAGATGGGACTTTGAAAATAACTTATCCACTTCCGTCTCTTGTAGATGAAGAATCTGATTCCCTGAAAAATTCAGTGAATTTTCCAGGGTTACTAGGAGATGATAGGGTTAGAATATGTGCCCAGGCTCTTTGCCCCATATTGTAGCCACCATACTGCACTTGCTTACTGTTTTCATCGTCTCCCTCTGGGTCTTCCATATTCATTCCCACATCATCGTCCTTGCCCTGCCTCCAATGGGGATTTTATTTTCTCTCTTGGAGCCCAGTTTTCAGTCAAGGGTTCCACAATTTGGCGTGTGAGATGGGGCAAAAGAGGCAGTGAAGGGGACCCAGTTGGCAAGAGTAGAAGGCTAGAGATTGGGGAAGCACAGAAGCATTGCAGGCTAGAAGGGGAACGGGGCAGACAGGGAAAACTAAGGAAAGAGACAGTGGGCAAGGTAGGGAGAAGGGGAGGAGATGATAAAGAGGTAAAGTGACAGGTGATTTTTAAGAGCTAACATCATGGAAGTCCTCTGAAGAACTATAAAAAGTGCTTATTTGAGATTCAAAACACCAAGTACATTTGGGAATTTCCTTGTAGGCAATCTTTCCTATTACAGTTGGAAAGGAAAGGCAGAAAGAGAGAGGGAGAGAAATATAACTCACTTCTAGTAGTTGCAGAAGCCAGTAGTTTGCAAATATTAGTTTTATTTGAGAGGTAGGCATCTGTGGATTTTTTCAGAATTTATCTTAAGGAATTTTGATTATAGAAGAAAGAGCCACAGCTTGGCAGTGCTAAGCAAGCATACCCCAAAGACTTCTCATTTACCTGTGGTCTTGAAATCTAGTTCCATGGCCTATCTGGAGCCATCACCAAAGAAGGCACTAAATTATTTAACATTGGTTCAAGAATTCTTTTATATGTAGAAGAAAATAATGGAGACATATATGCTGTTTTGAATTTTACATTATATAGACTATATGTATAAATCTCAGAGGAAGGAAACTTTGTTCAAGGAAGGACTATAAGCCTGCTGTAAGCTCCTGTAAGTCTGTACCCACATGGTTGAATATAATCAGCTCTACACTAAGCCCTTAGGACATCACTTTTACCTAGAAAGTCCAGGGAATACTGCTTGGGTCCTGACTTTAGGGCCCACTTGCAGCTGTCTGAAAAACTATATCATGAAGTATTAGCCAAAGGAGACGTGACAGCACAGAAGTGAAAGAGCAGTTTATGCACCAGACAAGGACATGGCTGAGAGGTACTCAGAAACATCCTCAGAAGAGAATTCCTGGCAGTCAAGCAGGGTTTGTCCTCCTTCCTGGCCACATGATGGCGCACGAAGCCTACTCACTGACAGCTCAGGTGCTGGGGTGGAATGGAGAAGAGCCAGGCAGCTGTAGGGAGGGAGAGGGCTCTTGCCCAAAGCACTGAGAGTCCCGCAGGCTTTAGGGAGTTTGTCACTGGTCCTCACAACTTGTGCAGTGGCCACTGTGGGAACTTTCCCATTGAGGACCTAGTCTTGCCCTAATAATTTTATGGCTATCAGAGAACACCTCCCTAAGGTAAATAGGAGAGGTTCTGATTTATTAGTGTCATCCTAGCTGTGCTCTAGGCTACTAGGAGACCAAAATTATACACCCTGGAAATTTGCCAGTTGGGAAGAGTGTCACTCTCTTCCCAACATGAATCACAACTGGGCACATCTGAAAGTGGGATTACTTCCCTATAGGGAGCAAATATTGTGACCTTAAGCCAAAATTATATCCTGTGGCAAAAACCTGGAAATACAGCTTTATTCACCTTAATTAAAATAGTATTATGAGTTTTTACAGAGAATATGCATAGAGACTTGGCAAAAATCTAAATTAACCAATTATTGACCACTTCCCGCCCCATACACACTACTTTGTATGGATGGTTGGGGTTAAGGTTCACTATCGATGCCCTCGAGAAAAGTATGTATCTAGTTAGGGGAAATACTGAAAAGAACAAGTGGTTATTGAGTATTTACTATGTGCTAAGTAAGCACTGTGGTTGATGCTTGATATGCATTATTTTTTTAGTTCTCTTAAGATATAGTTGTAGGTATCAACTCAGAGAAGTTAAGTAACTTGTCCAAGATCACACAGCTAGTAATGGAGGAAGCCAGATCTATATACTCAGATATGTCTAACACTGAGTCCTGCAATCATAACCTCCTCACCCAGAGACACCTTAAAAGACATGGGACACTATTTGGATGTCCAAAATCTGGAATGCAGCCAGTCAGGGACTTCAAGAGTGAGAAGACACTTTCTGAAGATGTTATTTTCTATTTTTCCCCTCCTTTATTTCTGCTACCTATAGACACCCCATGGTGCTCCCCAATCAAGGTGAAGTACGGGGATGTGTACTGCAGGGCCCCTGAAGGAGGATACTACAAAACAGCCCTGGGAACTAGATGTGACATTCGCTGCCGGAAGGGCTATGAGCTTCATGGCTCTTCTCAGCTCATCTGCCAGTCAAACAAGCGGTGGTCCGACAAGGTCATCTGCAAGCGTGAGTAGCCCAGCCCCATGTTGGGTCCTCAGGGCCAATCAGGGCCAAAGTTCTTCTGCTCTGAGATCAGGGCTTTCTATTGAATGTTTCGTGGTCTTTAGTGAGAAAAAAACAACAAACAAACAAACAAACAAACAAACCCTTGTAAGCAGAAACCAATGGGTTTCTAAGATATGGTGGAAATGAGATGACACCTTTCAGACAGAAGGGTATGATCAGCTATTTGGGAAAGGAGAGAACAGAGGTTTGTTCAGCAAATAGGTTATGTTTGTTCATTAAGTACTGGACACTTTAGGTGTTGGAGATTTAGAAACAAGACACACAGACGCTCTGCCATCAAGGGTCTCACAGAATAGCATCAGAGACAGTAGGGCAGGGCTGACTTTTAGCTTCATGAAAATTCATATTGAATTTGGCAAACTGCAAGTGTTACAGCATTGTCGAAGCACACTTTAGATGCTGTCGGTTTTCAAAACAGCCACCATTTATTGAGCACCTATTGTGTGCCAAACATTTCACATACATTCAATTTTTGCAACAATGCTATTGATATGGATGCCATTACTTATTGCCAGGGAAACTGAGGCTCAAGGCTGCAGCCATGTGCTCTAGCCTACACAAACTATGCAACTGGGTGATTATAGTGGACACTTCTAGTGCTTTTCCTCAGATCTCTCTGGATGCCCTTTTAGCAGTTTCGTGTCCATGCCCCAGCTTCTGAGTGCTTTGCTTTTAACGACTTGCACCTTCAGATTTTCTTCTGAGGAAGAAAAGGCTCTTCCTTCAGAGGACTTCTCCCTTTGTTCTATAGGAAGAGCACCATGTCCTGTGGGCAGCCTGGAGCTGCCCAATACTAGTAAAGGATTATGAAAGCCCAGCTTCCTTACCTGGAGGCAGGACAAGCTCAGGTGTCATTCATGCCTCAGAACTCCCTTGCAAGAGCAGGCTAAGGCTGACTTTGCCTGAGATCCCACCTTGCCCAGCTTCCTCCCCTCCCTTGTCCAGCCTCCCCCATCCTTCCCTGGTCTCCCCTGGGAGCACTTTCTTACTAAATCCCTTGCACATGAATCCTTGTCTTGGGGTCTGCTTCTAAGGAACCCAACCCAAGACTTGGTGGCTTAGCTGGGATGCCAACCCAAGCGAGTCTGATATGAAAGTTCATGTTCTTTCTGTGTGACATGCAGCCACCCACTTTTTTCTCTAATTCTGTCCATTACATTTAAATTAACTTTTCACCGTATGCTTTCAGAGTTTCTGGACTCCAAAACTATGGACAAAAACTACGAAATGCTGAATATGTTCTTTTCTTTTTTCAGAAAAGCGATGTCCTACCCTTGCCATGCCAGCAAATGGAGGGTTCAAGTGCATAGATGGTGCCTACTTTAACTCTCGGTGTGAGTACTATTGCTCACCAGGGTACACACTGAAAGGGGAACGGATGGTCACATGTATGGACAACAAGGCCTGGAGTGGCCAACCAGCCTCCTGTGTTGGTAAGAAAATATCACAGCCCTCAAAAGGCACATACTTTGGGAGGAGCAGGGGTATTCGTCCATTGGATTCGAAAGGAACCATCGATATCTTGGTGTAAAGCATAAGCATCCAGCTTTGCTTTCAGTAGCTCCCTTCATCCCTAGTTCTCTAGCTCAGCCCAGACCTAACCTCAGTCTGTATCCTCGAGCTGAATTCACAGCTGACGGCTTTTGTCCGACTACGTTTGTCTCTTTCTTGGCTTGCTATTGAGACAGCTGCAGGCTGGCAGCGGGAGGGCACATTCCTGCTCTTTTAGATCAGGGATTCTGCCCTGTAGCATTGAGCAGAGTTATTGACATTTGCAGGGACGGCACTGCAGAGAGCACTTCTTGTGTCTTTCAGTCAGCAGATGTAATTCCTTTGTCATGGACTCTGCTAGTCAGCTAGCCCTCAGTTTGCTAAAACTGAAGGGATTTGGATATTTTACCTTAGTCTGGGTTTGTTGAGCAGTGGTTCTCATGGTATGGTCCTAGGAGCTACAGCTTCACCTGGTATCTCTTTAGAAATGCAAATTCTTGGCTCTGCTGAGCCCAGCACTTTTAATATAATGAGCCCTCCAGGGGATTCTGAAGTGGAGCCGCCATAGATCTAAGGCAGTGCTTCTCAAACCTTAACATGCATCAGAACCACCTAGGAACCTTGTTAGAAATGCAGATCCTAATCTAGCAGGTCTAGGGTGGGGTTGGGATTCTGCTAGGCTATGCTCTAGTGCAAAGTCTCTGAATCTCGGCACAGTGGACATCTGGGGCCAGTTAATTCTCTGTCGTGGGGTTCTGTCCTCTGCATTGTAGAGTGTTTAGGAGATCCTTGGCTTTTACTCACTAGATGCCAGTAACATTCTCCCTCCTCCAATTGTGACAACCAAAAAGGTCTCTAGACATTGTCAGGCAGGAGAAAAGGAGAAAAATCACTCTCATTGAGAATCACTGGTCTAAGGAAGGTGAATACCCACCCTGGCTACTTACTAGAATCACCTGAGTATCTTTTAGATGGTAGTCATGCCTTGGTCCTAGAGATTCTGATTTATTTACTGATATGGGACAGCTGGAGGAAGCAAGGGGCATTATAAAAGCTTCCCGGGTGGTTTTCATGTGCAGCTAAGGTGGAGAACCATTGTCTGACAGCAGTGGTTCTGGAAGTGTGGTCCTGTGACCAGCAGTGTCAGCATCTCTTTGATGCAGGGCAGGGCAAATTGCCCCAAGTGGAGGAACTCAAGCCCTACACTGAGAGAGAAAAGAGTTCTTGGCTGAGCATGAGAGATTATTCAAACAGATGCCAAAGTTAGAGTCAAAAGGAAAGTTTATTAGAGAAGAGAAAAAAGCAAAGAAGAGAAAGCAAAGACAAACAGCCAAGACAATGAAAAAAGCCCTGAGTGTTGAGGAATTCAGTTTATATCATTCTTTAGTTCCTGTGAATTATAGTTTAAAGACTTTGTTTACCTACTTCCTTTTATATGGACATACATTGAGGAAGGATAAGAGTATGTAGCATGAAAGGATAAGAATATGTACTGTGAAAGGCTTGCTGGCAGTTCCCAGCCTTTGATTCATAGGTTCCCCATGGTTTTAGCCATAAGGAATGAATGATTTTATTTTGAGTAGGGCAGCCACTTAAATACTCTGTTTTACCTGTTTCCCCTTCACTGTGTGGGGAATGGATTGTTAGCAATCTCAGCAGAAGTATTCCTTTGTTCTACAGGTTACTCTGGCTGCAGGGCTGATCAGCATATTGCAGCCTCTGAATATAGCTTGATTTACCATTTTAGTTCTCTTACCTCCTTCCTACATTAACCTGAGAACTTGTTAGAAATGCAAATTCCTAGCCCCACTCCAGACTGCAGGATTAAAAACTCCAGAATGGGTCCTAGCCATCTGCATTTTCACAGACCTTCCATGGGACTCTAATGCTTTAAATTTTGAGACCTTGCCTTAGAAGGTCAAATTTGGCAAGAACTTTAGTACCTTTATACTCAAACTAGTGTCATTAGACCAGCAGCATCAGTACCAGCAGGAAGCTTGTTAAAAATGTAGAATCTTGGGACCTATCCCAAACCTGGCAGATTAAAATCTACATTTTAAAAAGATACCCAGGAGATTCCTATGCCCTTAAAATGTTGAGGCAGACTGCTCTATGGCAGTGGTTTTCAACTCTGGTTGTCATTTCAATCTGAATCTCTGAGGCCCTGGTGTTTTTCCAAGGTTCCGCCAAGTAGCTAAGTACCACTGTCCCAGTGGATCATTTACTCATAAACTGTTAGAGCTGTCAGGACCCACCTTTACAGAACATTCTAGTTCAATCCCCCCATTGTACAGATGAGACCCGAGAGGTCACCTGATTTGCTTGAGTGTGCATAGAGACTAGTCTCCAGGCTCTCAGGCCCAAAGTCTGTGAATCCAGGGACAGCTCTGAAACTGAGGTGCTAAAGCAGCTGGCCATAGGTGCCTGGCTCTTACCCTGCTGGGATCTGCCCATCTTCCAGAGAACTGCTCAGCTCAGTCTGCTAATGTGCTTTACCCAAAAGACTCCTTCCTGAAGTGCAGACACTTCAGGACTGTGACTGAACTTGGATGCTACCCTCTGGGGACAGATGTGCAACAGCTCCTCTGGCCTCGGTCGCATGGGTGTCTTCATGATGGCATGACCTGTCTGTCCACTGTCTTCCCTGGCTGCATCAGCCATTCTCACTCTGCAGTTATGTGGTAAATGAGCTATAGGCAAGGGACCTGGCCCAAGATGTGATCAAAACCGTTCTATACCAGAGTCACAACCTGGACCATACCTTGTATTCATTTGATGAGAGTACCAGGTCCAAATAATGACTCAGATAACTAAGATTTATCCTGGGCTTCCCTTTTTCTACAATTTAGGTAAGAGTTGATATTGGTCAGTAATTGAGAAAACAAACCAATCTAGCTATTTCGAACAGAAGACAATTTAATATAGGAAATTGGTTACAAAAATATGGGAAGAGCTAGGGGAGCAAAAGAGGAAAATCACTGTTACCAGGGATTCGTTACAGCAGAAAGCCATTCCAATCAAGAGCTGGAGGAGCAAAAGTGGAACTTTAGTGTTACCCAAAGTTTATAAGCCTACCCTTGACTTACACCATCATTGATGAGAATGAAGTCAGAAGCCCACACTCCTGTTGATATTTGGAGCCCAGGAAAGTCATTGAAGCTCCTACTAGAAGCATAATGGCTTCTTTTCTTATGAGAATGCCTCCTGTTGACAAACCAATCTGGAACCCAGCTGGCAAAAATAGTCCGGGAAATGTAACTTTGAGACTTTCAGTCCATGCAGGAAAGAGGAGTTTATAGAAAAAAAACTGAGCATCAGCAGAATATTTGGCACAGCAGCCTTTTTCTGAGGTTTTGGATTTCTCCCCCAGAATCATTATAGTTGTCAGTGAAGAGAAGACTGCAATCCCTGGTCAACCTGTGCAGGTAAAATGGCACTGAGGCTGTGAACTCTGGACATATTCCTCTTGAAGGACATAACCTGAGGCCAGATGTTCAGTTCAGAAGGGCCCCTCACAGATGTTGCTTTCAGTATTTCCCCTGTGACTTGGTATATGCAAGCTAGCTCTTCAAAACAATCAACGATTTTTGAATCTCTCCTTCCTCACATTGGAAGAGGCAGAGGTGATGGGAGGAGATGCTCAAAAATGTTTCTGCTAAGCAAGCATTGGCAAAGAGTTCATACTGTTTAGGGATCATACTGTTTAGATGTCCAGATTGTGTGGAACAATGGAAAGAAAAGGCTAATTATTCTCAAAAAGTAACAAGCATGTCTTAAGCTGGACCAGATGGGCCTGGAACCTTCCCAGAGGGAAAGAGAAAGAACTACAGAATGAACCCCAATTTCAGGGGATTTATCTTAGAGTTTGCCAAGGCAAGGTTCAGTTCTCCTTGGTGGAAGGAAAATTGTGCTTACAACTAGGTAGGAGTGGCTAAAAGGAGATCAGTGAGCTAGAGGAGAGAATAGATCTCCCAGGAAAAAAAGAAAAGAAATGAATAAAGTAAAGCAGACAATTCTTTCTTTGATTTTGGTGACAGATAAGCTGGAGTTTGTCCCCAGTGAATTTTACTCCAGGGCTATCACTGACTCTTGGCTTTAAATGTATTAAATTAGTTTAATAAATCTGTATGTTGGTGGGGCTAGTGGGCCCTTGAGCATAACTTAGAGCCTCAGCCTGTTTTAGGAGCTGACACATGGTAGCTGATTAGTTCCCAGTTTTCCACACAACCTTGAATAGCGCATCTTGGCCAGAGCTGTGCTGAGTGCTGAGAAAATTGTCCCAGTTCTCCAGGCCTGGAGAGAAGAGAGAATGCTGGGCTGACTTTTGACTCAGAGTGGTCAGTTCTGTTGTCTGGCAAATTTGAAAGTACCACAAGTTAAAATTAATTCTCTTATGCAGACCACATTCTGGCAGTGGACTCAAATCCATGATTATTTCAGAAACAGATATAGATAGAAATAAGTCGATGTAGGAGAAAAAACATGCAGCAAATTGCAGGAGGGTAAAATAGTGAAAGAGCCACAATTCCCATTGATATAAAAAGAAATAAACCTTATAATGTAACAACTATTGTTCTGGGGAGATATTTTTTCTTTCTGTTTTTAGTTATTTTTGATTACATTGGCATTTAGCTATAACAATGGACAGTTAGAATTACAAGTCCTCATCTAGAGACCAGATTTTGAGTAGACACATGATCTCTCCTTTAGGCCAACACTTTTTCATAGGCCAAAAGAGAAAAAGAAAAAATTAAAGAAAGCTAAAAAGCCATGGACAATGAAAACTCAGCAAATATCATTTGACAGGCAGAGAACACGATTCAGTTGGTTTAACAAGGGACAATGTACTAACGAACTTGGTTTTTGGAACTGCCCTCTGCTTGTTTTGTATTTCAAATAGAGTAGAAAATAATGGAAAGTTAGTACGAATGAAATTCTGTAAAAAAAAAAAAAAATCTGAGATTTAAGATATGCAAATTGATGGAATACTTTTCTGGCTCCCCAACTATCTGACAGCTGGAATTATCCAGTGACTCACCCATAGGGAAGTCTGTTGGGCTGCACTGTATCATCTCCAGAAAATCAGTTGAAATTATAAACATCATGGAGCTAAGAATAAATGTATCAGTGCATTGTTGTAGATGACCTTAAATTATGCCAAAATTTTCCTGTATTGACAAATATGCATTCTTTTGCAAACTTTCAGGAAGCTAGTTTCAGTTTTGAAACCACTTGATCGATTGACATACTGATCCACTTTTTACCTGATATGGTTTGTTTGTGTAAACTGAGCAGATAAACTTTTAGTGATCCTCTCTGTAATAGACATATCACCAATGAGTTTTTAGTTGGCCATCTTTCTGGTGAAAATGGTGACTTTTAAGTGTGGAATTCATTGCTTCCCTTCTTGCCTCTTTTGTCAATTTGAGAAAGTTTTCTAATATCTTACATGGTGCCAAAGAAACAGAACCACTTCTTAGAGACATCTGTGAGGATTACACTCTAGCTGGGGAAATAAATAATTGGGCAAGTGTTCAGTGTCCAGGTTTGTTCTGCCTTTGGCAGTGACTCTTCCTGTGTTTCATGAAATGATCACTTCCATCCTCCATCACCAACCTCAAACTATTTTATATTTCTATCAGTAATCTATTGCTGCACAACAGACCACACAAAACTTAGTGGCTTCAAACAACCATGCTATTGCTCATGGTTGTTTGGGTTGGGAATTTGGGCAGGTCTTGGTGGAGGCAGCTCATCTCTGTTCCACATAGTAATGGTTGAGGTGGCTTACTGGGGCTGGAGGATACAAGATGGCTTCACTCACATGTCTGGCATCTCAATCAGAGGTGGCTGTACTGGCTGGGGTTTGGCTGAGTCAGTCTTAGTCTGTCTCTGTCTCTGTCTCTCTCTCTCTTTTTCACCCCCCCTCCATCCCCCTTCATAATGTCTCATCTTTTCCATAGGACCTCTACAGTCAGAAAATTAGACTTACTTAGATGGCAGCTGACTTTCAAGATAGTGAAAGTAGAAGATGTCAGACTCTCTCAGAGCCTAGGTCTGGAATTGGCATAGGGCTACTTTCCTTGCATTTTATTAGCCAAAACAAATTACAAGGCTGACATAAATTCAAACAGAGGGGAAATAGACTCCACCTCTTGGTAAGAGGAACTGTATATATATATAAAAGGATTATGGGTAGCTATTTTTGCAGAAAATTCCACACAATATTCTTTGTTAGAAATCAGTGCTTGGAAATCATTAGTGAAATATATCTTGGAGATGCCACAAGGTGCTATATAGGAGTAATTTGAAAAAACAAAAAAACAAAAAAAACAGGTATGATTGCTTCTGTACCATTCAGGTACTATTAACAAGGCCAAAACCATAATGCCTTAAACAAGATAGAAGTTCTATTCTCGTATAAATGTTTGTGCTTAAGTAGTCCAGGGCAGTGTCCTAGGCCCAGACACCTGTCACTTGTTCTTTCACGCTCAACTTGCAGCTTTCATCCCACAGTCTAAGATGGCTGGCTGCCTCCAGCTCCCACACTACATCCACATTCAAACCAGGGTAGAAGAAGAAGGAAAAAGAGGAGGGTACACTCCTCTCTTCCGTTTTTTTTTTTTTTTTTTTTTTTTTTAAGCATAACCCAGAAGCTACACACATTACTTTTTCTCACATCTCATTAGTGGAACCCATTACATGGCTATACCTAACTTCAAGGGAGGCTGGGAAATGTAGTCTTTATTTTGGAAGGCCAAAGGCCCAGGCAGACTTTTTTTTTTTTTTTTTTGATGTAAAAGAAGGGAGATCAGATAGCAGTAGACAACCAGCAGTGTCTGCCACATCAACTGTACAGATTGAGAGGAAATTCGTGTGAAATTTTGATCAGGGGGTAAGGGAAGTGAGAGAAGCAGCAGTTTAAAAGCCAGTTTGAATGGGGTATGTAGGAAGTCAGAGAGAAAAGGGTAATTAAATGGAGTCTGCTATGAGGAGCTATGACAACCCTTTACTTGGGATAAGAATATCATCTTGCCTTAGAACGAGGTGGAGAGACGGGACCTCACTCCAAGTCAGGCAGTCTTAGATACAAGTTATTGTCATGTTCTAAAGCACCTATTAATCTCTAGCACTCATCTTCAAACACAGATCTCCCCTGGAAAATACTATTTAAGCAAACATTTTAGGATGCAGTTAATTTATAGCCTCAGTTTAAAAGGTTTTTTTTTTTTTTATTTCTTGTCACCCATTGGTCAGGATACTGTCCTTTGAAACTCTTTCTTAGTTTTACTACCTACCTTGTTAGATGTGTTAAGGATCCCAAGTACATAGTTCAGCTTCTCAGATAAATAGTAGCGATACAGTATAATATGTTCGTTTCTGGTATTTTACATGCAGAGAGGAAACTACAGCACAGAAAAGGGAGATGGTTTGTCAAATGTCTCCAATGAATGAGGTAGAGGCCAGGATTTTCATGAGTTTCAGGATTTCCACACAATAACTGGCTCTGTGGGCATCCTGACTCAACAGGAAATCGTCATTATGTTTCTATAGCAACTTCGTTCATGTCATTCATGGAAATTTATGATAACTTATAAAAAGCAATGATGGCCAGGGCTGTGTAATAATAGACTTAGGTTTCTGGAGCATCTGCAAAGGGCAAGCCAGCTGGTCTCGTCAGCTGAAGGAGAAGGCATGATGTTCACGGATGCCTGCTGCTGCTCTTCAAGGATATATGGGGAAGCTGTAGCAGGCAACCACAAAAGAATGTGTGTGCAGAAGTTGGAGGAAAATAGTAGGTCAGCAGCAGGCAGACACACAGAAGTGTATGGCTTATTAAAATAATTTAAAAATACGTAATCATGTCTTAAAATCCCAGACCAGAAAGAAATTCTAAGAGGGGGAAATGCTTCCCAGTGTATAAATGGGAATGATAATGACAATCCTTAGTCTAGTGAGTGAGTGTGAGAATTCAGTGAAATAATGCAGAGATAGTACTTAGCATGTGGTGGGCATGTAGGGGGTTCAGTAAATATTAGCTATTATTTTTAGTGATTTTCTTCTTGATTCTCATTTAGAAGAGCACTGCTTCTGAAAAACTAGGCCAGTTTCTACTGATCATTGTTATCGAGACATAAGCTGGCTTTGGGTAGCTCTGAGACTACCCAGATAACGTAATTTGGAGCTTGTTTGCTCTCAATGTCAGTATGTCTAGTTGGTACAGAAAACAATCCAGACTATCATTCAGATGTTTAGTTTACATGACACAAAGACTAAGAATAGCTCTTCACTCTGCCAATGTCGCTCCGAGAAAATATAGTAGTACAATATAATTTTACATTGAAATCTCTCTCTTCTCTTTGCTTTACATTATATATGTATACTTTCTATGATGAAATTGCCAGCTGTATTTGACCAGCAGGAGGCAGGTATTGTATACTTGTCTTTCTGATTCACCCAAAGCTGTGAAATGTTTGTCTAAATTTATAAAAAGTATGTCTTCTATAACCTATTAACCTATTATAGTAAAAAAAAAAAAAAAAGATTTTTTAAAAAACTTAGCAACTCTGCCCCTGCAGGACCAGTTGGCCTGAAGTGACCCTGGGCCCTGCCCCTGGCCAGCTGCACCACCAGCTTCCCTCTCTTCATTCTAGGGGTCCACATCCACTTCAGGGGTTTCTTCTCCCCAGTCCTCTTATACAGATCTTTGCCGAGTTAAAGTTTGTAAGTAAATGGTTTTAAAGAAAAAATAAAAATAAGAACCTAGCAATTGAATGCATTTAAAGCAGCTCCATTTCATCATAACATTTATATACTTTATCAATTCTAAGAAGCATATTTTTCACATTTTAATATCCCTGAAATTGGAATGTTATCTCACAATTGATAGTGACTTAGACTCAGTAAAATACAGTGGTTATTCAATTTAGGATTAGTGTATTAAGGCTATAAATTCATATTCACTGAAGCATGGCACAGAATAAAAAGGAATTTGGTTATATGAAGGCAAAACTGTTTAACGAATGATTTGTAATTTCTTACCCTAAATAAAAAGAGAACTTATTAGACAAGACACAGTTGAAGACTGCACTTGATGCATTTAGTCTCTCAAAGATGTTTGTGATTTAGAATCAAATGACATTTAATTTTCATTTAGGTTGTAGTAACATTTAGATACTTATCACTTGATATGTAAAGCAATGCAAATCTGAAAGTTGTTAACTTGCTGTTGCCTCTTGAAATATATTCTCTACCTGTTCAGAATCATCAAGCAGAATTTGCTAAAGTTCAAACTTCCCTTCTTGTGATTTCACTGTAGTTATAATAAAAAGATGAAATCCAAACCAGTATAGAATTGACATCTCATTTATTTCTAGACCTTATTGTCAACCCATCCTTGATAGCGAGTGGGCAGAAATTTCATTACCAGATAAATAAACTCCTAGGGGAAATTTGGGAGGCCTTAGGAGGGGCAGAGCCAAGGTAAAACTACTGTCCCCAGACACAAATAATAGGTGTGGCCCAGTGGCAGTTGGAGAGGAGAGTAGACCCAGATAGAACATTGTTCATTTTAAGATATTGAAGAATATGCTGGTAATAGACGTAGCCAGAAGAGAGAGGGCTTATTCCAGGGGTAAGTGCTTGGGTTATAGTTCACACTGTCACTCTTTACATGCACGACCTTAAAGAAATCACTTAAACTCTCTGAGCCTCAGTTTCCACATCTGTTAAATTAGCATTGGGTAGCTCCTTTAAGCCTCCATAGCATTTTCTTTGACCTCACCTGGGGTAGTGCTATTTCTACCTCATGTCATATCCCCCTAATAGACTAAACTCTTTGAAAAGCACTTGGTTCTCTTGCCTTTGTGAACCCCAACTCCAGCAGTTGGAGGGATGCTTTGGGTAAGGCAGGTACTCACTCAAGATTTGTTGCCTTGAATTGAATCAAACTAGATGATAGCTAAGGTACTTTTCTCTGGTAGTCTATGATGCTGTTTGTAAAGCAAGAGGGACTCGCTAAGGCTGAATGACTTCTAGATTTAGTTCGGTTATTGCCATATCACCAAGTCAGTAGGCAGAGTTTGGAAACATGGGGAAAGAAGAAGCTATAGCAAATAAATTGCCCTACAAGACAGCACGCAAGGATAGTTGGTTGTAGGTTTAGCCATGCACATGTGAGTACCCAAACAATCTTCAAAACTCAGCAGGGGAGAAGCTGAAGGGAGGGAAGAGAAATACGGACGGGGTAAACGAACCCTTCAAAAATAAAGAATACCTAGAACTCTTGGCATGTCAGATGCTAAGTGTTGAATTCCCAAGTTGCCAAGATATTTCTTGATGACGGTGAGAAAACTCTGGTTATATTTTCAGATATGGAACCTCCTAGAATCAAGTGCCCAAGTGTGAAGGAACGCATTGCTGAACCCAATAAGCTGACAGTCCGGGTGTCTTGGGATACCCCTGAGGGAAGAGACACAGCAGATGGCATTCTAACTGAGTAAGTGAAATTTGGCAGCTGGAATGATATTGCCTCTTTTATGTGAGACATTTACTACCCAGAGTGGGGAAATTTATCTACGCTAATCCACTGATGCTTTCAGACTCAGTACAGCACTCTTTCAGCTATTCCTCATTCATGCTTTCTTTTTCTCCATTGCCATCTTCACCATCTGACATCCTATGTATTTCACTGATGTATTTGTTAATTGCCTGTCTCCACTACATTATGCTTATAGTCATGTTCCTAATGCCCAGAACCATGCCTAGAACATAGTTGGTATTCCCTAAATATTTGTGGAAAGATGGGAAGAAAGGGTGGTGGAAAGAAGGGAAGAGGAACAGAAGGAGGAAGAGGAAGCCACCTGGTTAATTTGGAGATAGAATCACCCCCATTGCTTGCCCAGGGGGCCCCTACTCATGTTCCTGGGCCTTACTAAGCCATCACTACCTGGGAAGGCTCTGTGTCTCCTAGGTGGAGCTGGATGCTGCCCTACATTGTATTCTGTGGGTATGGTTTAATGCAGATCTTTTCCATCCCTTGTTTCTTGGCACCTGCTTCTTTCAAAACTTTGTTTTCAAATTTATTTTTTAAAATTTGTGAAGAAAAAGCTTACAGGAGAAGTTTATTAAAAAAGGATAGGTGTCTTCTGCCTTCTTCTCCACCCCAACCTCATTCTCTAGAACCAACTGTGTTAATAGTTTATCTGTCTATTGAAAAACCAACAAACAAAACTTGGCATTTCATCATGCTGTACCTCTTGGTACAAGAAGAAAGATGCTGGAGTCACCCTGGCTGTGTGATCTTGGGTGAATTCCTTAACTTTTTGGTGCCACCATTTCCTCATCTGTGAAATGGAGATAATACCTACCTCATAGAAATAGTATGAAAATTAAAGAAACTCATATATGTAAAATGCCTAGAATCATGCCTGACATATGTAAATGTACCGAACATCATCATCATCAGGTTCACCAAGGAATCAGTGAACTTGCCTTTTGCACAGGAAAGGGCTCTACTGGCCCAGATAGAAAAAGAAAGTTCTAGCACCTCCTGCAGGCCCGAATTGCCAGTGACTGCTTGTACTATACTCGCAAATGATTTTTCTCACAGAAGATTCTCTCAACCTCCATCAGTGAGGCAATTCAGGATCCCTGGAACAAAAGTGGGAATGGAGGAAGACTTGGGCATGGGTTCTCAGCCTCCACCCGCTTCTGTTCTACCTTCCAGTGAGAAAAATGAATCTAAACTTCCCAGGATTTGGGAACTTCCATTTTCTGCTCTCAAACTGCTCTTCCAAAACAACCTTTGGAAATCCTATTCTTCAATAAATCTCTGTTCTAGTCAAACTGGCCTAATGGTTGCCCCTCTGTATCACTGCATCCTGTGCAGAGTGGGTGCTCAATAAATGCCCATAATGATCATCATTGATCATTGGGCCCAAAATGATCATCTTCGCTTTCTGTTTTCCCCTCCTTTAAGTGTTATTCTAAAAGGCCTTCCTCCAGGCTCGAATTTTCCAGAAGGAGACCACAAGATCCAGTACACAGTCTATGACCGAGCCGAGAACAAGGGCACTTGCAAATTTCGAGTTAAAGTAAGAGGTAAGAGTATTGCTTATTGGCTTTCCCCCTCCATAAGAGCGAAGGGAAGTAGGCCCTCAAGCAAGAACACTCTGTGAATGTCCACTACCATATGGATACTTCCCAGCTTGGATTCACCTTCGATGAGGCTGGGGAAGTATACCATCTTAATGTCTGAATTTCACAATACAAATTTGGATGAGGTTCAGTGCTGGCATATTACTTAAAGAGCCTGAGAGAACAGTAAGCTAGTCTAGCATAAGCGCACACATGTCCTAGAAAAATATTATTTGATAACTTTTCCATCCCTGGGCTTGGGTGACCAGCTAAAACCTGCAGGTCTTTCCATAAAAGAAGTTAGGAGCCCCCAAGGTTGGGCCACCAGACCATGTTCTTGGTGTTCTAGAACCTTTAGTCTACCTGGAAAAAATGTGTTTTTAAGGCTTATTTTATGCCTCATGGTTTGGGCAGCTAATTTCTAACCATTTTTACACTTTACTCTTCTGAGTTTAACTTCCTCATATAAAACACAGGGGGATTAAACCAAGTGATCTCAGTGGTCTCATTGGTACGACTAGCAACCATTCCAAGGCCCACCACTGGCCAGATAGCCATCTCTGCACCCTCACTCATTTCGCATGCTAATGTAGAAGCCTGATTACAAAGTTGGAACATCTGAGCCCTCATTTTCCCTGGTTACTCAGTGGAGGGATAGCTCAGCACTGAGACCTGTCTGGGCTTGTGTCTCTACAGTCAGACGCTGTGGCAAACTCAATGCTCCAGAGAATGGTTACATGAAGTGCTCCAGTGACGGTGATAATTATGGAGCCACCTGTGAGTTCTCCTGCATTGGTGGCTACGAGCTACAAGGTAGCCCTGCCCGAGTATGTCAATCCAACCTGGCTTGGTCTGGCACGGAGCCCACCTGTGCAGGTACATGTGCAGCCCTCTCTATAGTCAGCAGCAGAACCTGAGGACCCCTTGGTTCTGAATTCCAGTACGGGGAGGGTTTCATTCTATGCACTTTGAAAGGTTCAGTGTCATCCCTCTTCGTCTGATGGATGAAAACAGTCCCTGGATCCCTGCTGCAGCTCATCTCACCCACCCTCCTCTTTTGCCTCTGCCTATCTTCTTTCTCTTTCATGTCCTCTAAGGGAGAAGCTGGAGGTGGGAACCCAGGACCAGCCTTTGGCAACATTATGCATCAGCAAGGTCTGCTGTAGTTACCTTTGTTCCTCCCTTCTACAAATGAGAAGATCTTTTGTGCAAAGCCAGTATACCACATGTCCAGGCAATATAATGCCCGCTTTGCAACACTGACTTAAAAGTCACTTAGACCTTGGACATTCAAAATCTTTCCTCCTATGTCAAATGAGGGAGATAACACTCTTTGAGTTGTAAAGATTACATGAAGTCATCCATTGAGCAGTGGAATAGAGCAGTGTCTGGCCCCAGGTAAGCCCTCAGTGCACGTCAGCTGTTATTGCTGAGGAATAAAACTTGGGCTGGGTAGCAATAATAGTGTGAAATTTTCTAGCCAGAAAATTCTGGACATATCTCTTATTTATATATTCCTCTTTTGTCTCAATTCCTGGTCCTTTCTCATCTTTATGCTTTCTCTTTAATCCCAGCCATTCAGAATTAGGTGAGAGACATGTACACCATCAGCTAAATGAGGTACTGAGGTACTTCAATTTCACACATTAAAGTGGAAAGAATATACCTCTTTCCTTCCCCATCTCACTTCCAGAGGTTGGGAGAATACCTCTACCCCCACGATATCCACATCCTAATTCCCAGAATCTGTGAATATATTACCTAACATGGAAAAGGAGACATTGCAGATGTCATTAAGTTAAGGATTTTGAGATGGGGCAAGTATTCTGGATTATCCAGGTAAGCCTAATGTAATCACAAGGGTTCTTATAACAGGGAGGCAGAACTGCTGTCAGAGCCAGAGAAAAAGATGATGGAAGGAGAGGTCAGAGATTCAAAGGGACTATGCTGCTGGCTTTGAAGATAGAGGAAGGGCCATGAGCCGAGGAATGCAGGTGGCCTCTAGATGCTGCAAAAGGCAAGGAAACAGCGTGTCTCCTAGAGCATCTGGGGGGAACTCAGTCCTGCCAATACCTTGACTCTAGTCCAGTGAAACCCATATCAAATTCCTGACTGCCAGGACTGTAAGAGAATATTTGTGTATGTTAAGCCACCAAGTTCATGGTGATTTGTGACAGCAGCAAGAGAAAACTAATACACTTGTCCACTCTTCTACTTCCCAAATAACTATTTACAACCGAATCTTTATCTCAGGGTCTACTGCTTACACATATGGTTTTGTTAACACGGGCTATGTTGAACTAGAACCAGTAGAGCGTTTCTGACCCATCTGGCTCTTTTTAATTATAGCCATGAATGTCAATGTGGGAGTTAGAACAGCAGCTGCACTTCTGGATCAGTTTTATGAGAAAAGGAGACTCCTCATTGTGTCTACACCCACAGCCCGAAACCTCCTCTACAGGCTGCAGCTGGGAATGCTACAGGTGAGTCCATGGGGAAAGGGGACTAGGAAGGGCCCAGTCATTCAATTAAAGGTAAAGGCCAGCTTCGGTGTCTAATCCTTTTACTATGAGCTTCAAGAACTGATACTTTAAAGTTGCTACTGTTCATTTCTGGTTCTGGGGCATAACCTGTTTAACA
Organism: Pteropus vampyrus; assembly: GCF_000151845.1. Taxonomy (NCBI): domain Eukaryota; kingdom Metazoa; phylum Chordata; class Mammalia; order Chiroptera; family Pteropodidae; genus Pteropus; species Pteropus vampyrus. Next base: position 426,931 of record NW_011889363.1, on the reverse strand, counting down.
TTGACTCCCCAGTACTAACGCAGTTGTTTTCCAACTAGTGAAGTTTGTTTGTTTTCACTAATAAGCCTCATTGACATGCTCTCCAGGCCCAGTCCAGGAACAGTTATTTTTCCGGAACCTGTTCAGGATATGCCTGGGTTGGAGGTTGTTAGCCCAAAAGGCTGGCTCACGGGATGAGGGGAGTCCAGGAGCCCCCCCCCAGAGATTCCTCAGCTCTCAGAGAGTGATGACCATCTTTAGAACATTGGCTCCCAGGGCATCAGCATCACCTGGGAGCTTGTTAGAAATGCAAATTCTCAAGCCCCATTCCAGACCTGAGACCAACTGGATCAGAAGCTACATTTTAGATCAGGTGATTCCTAAGCACTGTAAAGTTTGAGCAACACTTTTCTAGGAAATGCCATCTGTGTAAATTCTGTAGCTACTAAATGAGGCAACCAGTGTCTTTGGGGGAAAAAAAAATCCACCTAGAAACTGAAAGATCGAACCAGAACTTACTTGAGTTTGTCCTGAAGCTGGTTTGCAATAAGAGTGGCCAAGCTGACTGAATACTGAAGAGGCAGGATGTGCACTGGGTTTTGAACTCGGTGCTGCACTTTGTTTGAGGAATACTTCATTTATTAGTGAATAGAACTGTGTTTAGAACAATCGTGGTTTAGTCAAAGGCTACAATTTTACTTCTCATTTCAGCATTAATACCATGAGAATAATAAATCGTTCTTCATTCTCCCCCATGTACTTGAAGGACTTCCATGAACTCTGAACAACCACACAAATTTTTTTCAGACTCCTTTGATAGGAACCCAGTTCATTATGTTTTTATCCCCAATCCTTGCCACCTTACCTCCATCCTTGTATCCCCTTGTCTCAGCTAGGGGACTTGCTCTTCAGATAACCCAAGCTCACACCACTCCACTGAGTGGGAACTTGGCCTTGAAGGCTATATTCCTCAATGATACATTTCCTGACCTCCTCTTATTCCATATGAAGAGGACTAAGCCAAACAACTTGCTTTTCCTCTACATTGGCAAACTATGGCTTTTGTAGGTAAAATTTTAATGGAATGCAACCATGCTCGTTCATTTGTGCTTTGTCTATGGTTGCTTTTATACCATGGTGGCACAATTGGTTAGGACAGACCATTCAGCCCTGTGAAGCCCAACGTATTTACTATCTGGCCCTTTAGAGAGGAGGTGTGCTAATTCCTGCCCCAGTGTATCCCATTCCTTCAGGTACTAGCTAAATTACCAATCAACTAGTTGGATAAGATATTGGCATCAAAGTGTTTGTATGTGATCCCTCCAACTATTTATACTTGCATTTTTAACCAGAGCCTTCAAGAGAAAGTTTGATCGGCTTAGGTGTTTCAGTTAGAATAATAAAAAGTATCTTTTTACCTTTTCTAACTTTTTTCTTTTTACCAGTTCTGTCACCCCATATAAGGCTGTTTCAGTGGAATTGTAGTAAAGAAATTAGTGTCCTAATAATTCAGAGTTTTAAATTTCTTTTCCTATTTAGGCAGATTTGTTACTTTTTGGTTCCCTATTGCCATTGCCACTAATGGTGAGCCCTCCTAACATGCGGCTGAGTGGGCCGCTTTCCCAGACATCTTGCCAAGGGCCAGCTCAGAGGACTAGAACTTTTTATCCTTATTTCCTTACCCTGTTTGGGTGTGGAGGACATAGAGCAGGGGGTGTGGAGAGTGGGCACAAGGGAGGATAGGAGGACTCTGGAAATATTCTTTTATCCTTGCAAAGTCAAATTTAGAATCCTCTGGGGGTGGTCTTGGATACTTTCTAGGAAATTTGGCTCATGCAAGGTCTCACCCCATCTGGAAAGACAGACTACCATTTTGCTTACATTTTCAAAATTCCAATGCCAAGCCATTTGTGAAGAATTCCTCTAGGAATGTATTAACATTTTATAGCCACTGGTTTCACCCCACCCAATTTCTCAACTGTTATTCAGGACAGTGTGGAGTGGGCAAATAAACTTCTAAAAACAAACCAGTGCTGTTTCCGTCAGTCTGTAGTTTGACATGGAAGTCTTTTGCTTCAGCCATGGTCACACCTCCCCTATTTTTTTTTTTCCAGCAAGCACAGTGTAGCCTGGATCTTCGACACATCACTGTGGTAGAACTGGTAGGCGTGTTCCCAACCCTCATCGGCAGGATAGGAGCAAAGATTATGCCTCCAGCACTAGCTCTGCAGCTAAGGTATGGGGACATACTGCCCTTAAATTTTGTCCCCTATAAATGCACTTTTTTTTTTCTGATCGGGTTCCCTGATTTCTTTCTCTTCAGTTTTGATTCCAGGTAACCTTCACTGTTTAATTGCTTTTATTCTGGGAATACTATACCTATGTTAATTGGCATATTGCTGCTTGTCCAAATATATCACATTGTGGGTAATTGCCAGTGTTCTCTTCTTTCTTCCTCCAATCAAATGTTTTGGCTTTGTCTTTGTCCTTTGCCTTGCTGCCTCCTCCGCCCCGCCCCCCCTCACCCCCACCGTGGAATGGGTAGGACAGAGGCTGCATAAAGACTTAAGTAATCTTTGGTCTCATTAGGCATCCAATTAGCCTTTCCAGACTTTGCCTCTTTTATCTTCATGCTTTCAGGACACTTGTCAATACCCCCATTTTAACAATTATGTTTTATTTTGGTAACACTTATAAAACCAGAGCCAGTAAAGAAGCAAAATTCAACATCCAAAAGGTAATTTCAGAACAACCCAAATTTTTACTTGCATCTCTTGACTATTGTGAAAAGGATAATTACGCAAAAGCAAAACTCCTGCAAATCTTCCTTTCTCACCCATCTTTTTTCTCACACACTACAAGGGACGGTGCAAGTCCCTGTTCTACATAGTCTCTCAGGGTCCCAGACTGATGATGGCTCCGCTATCTTGTAGCAGCAACATCCAGAAGACATGGCTTCCAGGTTTCTTCAAAAGGGGAAGAGAGAGTAAAATGAAACCATACCATTCTTATGTTTCACTTTGGAAGCATAAAATTGCTCTCTCTCCCAGTCCATTGGCCTGACCTTGTCACATGATTGTTGTCGAACTTCAAGAGAGGATGGGAAATGCAGTGTTTTTGTATTCCCAGGAAGGAGGAAATGAAATAGAACTTGGTGAACCTTATCGCAGATGTTCAAAGAGGGTCACAGAAATTCCTTGAGCGAATATGTGATAGAAATATATCCTCAGCAAGCGATGCTAGAGATTGACACAATAGGTTCTTTCACTAATTTCTCTATTTTCCATCTGTTTTTGGACCCATCCCATGTTTGATTTATATCTTTCTCCACCTAACAAGAGTCTGCTCTGTCCACACCAAGGTCAAAAACTCAGGGATGAAGAAAAAAGGATACCTGAATTCCCTTCAGTTGGCTGAAGGAGGGAGAAAGCTGGGTATACTTATAAGCTTTCATTTATTTTTTTTTTGTCCTACTGCATTTGCATCTAGCACCTCCCTAGAATATAACACTTTTGAAGTCAGTTCCAGATCTTTTCAACATTCACTACCCAGTACCTAGCACAGTACTAGCACCATATTAGTGCTAAGTAAATGGAGTAAATGACTCTAAATTGAAATCGTATTACTGTTTCCAGGGGTGATAGTAGCCTTTAAGAGTGTATTTACAATTATCAACACCTCGAGTTGAAGATTGCAAAGCTCAAAAGAGGATTATGTTGACATTTGAAATTTTATAATGAAAATTCTCAAAGTAGGTTTTATGAGGTGGTTGCTTATTTAAAACCACCTGCTCATACTCGATGTGAATGATTTTTTTTTAAAAAAAAAAAACCTGTTGCAGAATTTGCTAAACATTTTTCTTTGGATTGCAGATATATAATATAGAGAATCTTTATAATAATTTGATGAGATTGTAAACTGTTTAAATTTGAAGAACAGAAAAATCTGATTTAAGAAAAAAACTTGTATCATTCAGGTTGTGAATGTTGGGGCTACAATAAACCTCTGTAAACTGAGGATGATTTAAACAACAAATAAGTTGAATTATGCAGTGATTATCAAACTTTAGCCTGCATCAGAATTCTCTGGGGTGCTGTTAAAATATAGATTGCTGGGCCCCACCTCCAGAGTTTCTGATTCAGTAGGTCTAGGATGGGGCCCGAGAATTTGCATTTCTAGCATGTTCCCAGATGGTGTTGATGCTGGTGGTCTGGGGACCTCACTGAGAACCACTGGTCTGGTGCTTTACCAAAGGCTCTACAGTTTTGAAATACAAATTTTGCACAGCATCCTATAAAAAGAGGCTCAATCATTATTGTGTAGACAGAAGATAGAATAGGAAAATGTCATGTATAGATGATCCCTCACGTGCATTACTAAATGGAGACTGTGTCAGGCCTTTTGTCCCCTTTATTAGACCTATCAGTGAGGAACAAGGGACTTGGCAGGTGAGGGTTTTATTTTTTTTCCCCTTTGAATTATGCACTAGAGTCTAGTGCAGAAGAAAAGAGCCACTCTAGGCAAAGAGTTGGAAGCATGAAAAAGGAGAAGCAGAATGCCTGGAGAATCTAAAAATTCTCTTGTCTGGATGGAATACTATTTCCAAATAGCACTGAAGCCGGGATAAATAGTTGAAGGGCAGCATCAGAAAGGAAAGACTGGGTGCCTGGTTTTGCATGGTCAACACCTACCTGCTTTCTTGCTCTCATTTCTTATAGATCTGGATATATAGGCTAATTCATGCTCCCTAGAATAATTTTCCAGCAATCTCAAGGATGATAGGGATCAAGAATGACATAATTTTTATACTCACATTTCAAGGTATAATTGACATATAACATTAGTTTCAGGTATACAACATAATTATTCGTATCTGTATATATTGTGAAATCACCATGATGTCTATTTAACATCTGCCACTGTGCATAGTTGCAGACGTTTTTTCTCCTAGAGAACTTTTAAGATTTAACAATTTTAAATATGAAATAATTTCATTAACTATAATTTCCTTGCTATACATTACATACCCATGACCTATTTATATTATAACTGGAAGTTTGTACCTTTTGATCCCTTCACGCGTTTTGCCCACCCTCAACCCCTGCCTCTGGAAACTACCTATTATCTGTATCTATGAGCTTGAGTTTTTTGTTTTGTTGTTTTTAGATTTCACAGATAAGATAATATGGTATTTGCCATTCTGTTTGACTTATTTCACTTAACATAATGCCCTCAAGGTCCATCCATGGTGTCACAGATGGAAGTATATAGTTTTTTTTATTATAGCTGAAGAATGTTCCTGTGTGTGTTTAAAACATCTTCTTTACCCATTCATCCATCGGCAAATGCTTTGTCTCCATATCTGAGCTATTATAAATAATACTGCAATGAACATTGGAGGTACATGTAACTTTTCAATTTAATGTTTTATTTTCTTCAGATCATACCCAGTAGTGGAATTGCTGGGTCATATTGTAGTTGTATTAATTTTTGAGGAACCGCCATACTGTTTTCCATAGTGGCTGTACCACTTTACATCCCCACCCACAGTGCACAAGGGTTCCTGTTTCTCCACATCCTTGCCAACACTTATTTCTTGTCTTTTTGATAATAGCCATTTTAACAGGTGGGAGGTGATATCTCATTGTGGCTTTGATTTGCATTTCCCTGATGAGTAGTGAAGTTGAGCACCTTTGCATGTACCTGTTGGCCATTTGTATGTCTTTGGAGAAATGTCTATTTAGTTTCTTTGACCATTTTTAAATCAGAGTGGGTTATATTTTTTTTGCTATTGAGTAGTATGAGTTCTTTATATATTTTAAATATTAACCCTTATCAGATATGATTTGCAAATATTTTCTCATTCTATAGGTTGCCTTTTAATTTTGTTGATGATTTCCTTTGCTGTGCAGAAGCTTTTTCGTTTGATGTAATCTCACTTGTTTACTTCTGCTACCTTTGCTTTTAGTGTTATATCCCTGCCCCCACCCCCAAAAAAATCATTGACAAGACCAGTGTCAAAGAGATTACCCTCTATATTTTCTTCTGAGTTTTATGGTTTCAGGTCTTATGTTCAAGTTTTTAATCCATTTTGAGTTTGTTTTTGTGTATAAGATAGAGGTCCAGTATCTTTATTTTGATGTCTTTATGTTGTCTCTCTCTTTGTTGACATTCTCACTGAGTTCATCTATTCTCCCAAGTTCATTAAGCATCCTTTTAGCCAGTGTCTGGAACTCTTTTTCTAGTAGATTGCTTGTTTCTATTTCACTTAGTTATTTTTTTTCCTGAGTTTTTGTCCTGTTCTTTCATTTGGGACATGTTTGTCTCCTCATTTTAGCTGCCTTTCTATGTTCGTTTCTATATATTAATCTGCTATGTTTCCTGGTCTCAAAAGAGTAGCCTTAGGTAGATGGTGTCCTGTGGGGCCCAGTGGTGCAGACTCCTTGGTCACCTGAGCCAGGTGCTCCAGGGGTGTCTCCTGTGTGTGTTGTGCATGCTCTCCTATTATGGTTGGGCCTTGACCGCTGCTGGCACATTGACGAGTGGGGTTGACCCTCAGGCTGACTGGCTGTGAGGGCCTGCTGTGACTACAGCAGATGAGCTATTGTGTAGGGCTGACCCCATAGAGCAGGAGTCAGTTTAGTGGGGCTCCTATGCCAGCTGAGACTGCCCATCAGGTGCGTCAGTTGTGGCAATGGTTGGATGGGACTCTAGTGCAGTTCGAAGCTGGTTGCTAGGTGTGTTAGGTCTAGAGACTCTTGGGAGGGGCTCCAGTAAAGGCCATGGTTAGCCGCCACCTGTGCCAGTCTTGAGGTTGTTTGGTAGGAGCTATGAAGTGATCTGCAGTCGGTTGCCACTTGTGCTGGGCTTGTAGGCACTTAGGGGAAGCTACGCTGTGAGCTGAGTCTGGCTGCTGCTTATGTAGGGTTTGTGGACCTTTGAGAAAGTATGCAGTGCAAGCCAAGGGAAGCCGCCACTTCTGTGACATTTGTTGATTTGAGGGAAAGTTTGCAGTGTAAGCCCAGGCATGCTGATAGTGTGTAAGAGCCACTGGAAGAAGCCTGGCTTGGTGGGGGAGTGAGTTGGGGTGAGGGCTCAGGGAATCACTAGGGCAGAGAGAATGTTGTTAAGCCAGGTTAAAAGAGAGCACAGATTTGTTGCGTGAGTGAGAAGAGAGCTTCATAAAGGAACAATGGTACCTGCCAGTGCTTCCGTCCCTTAAGAGTTTCCCTGATTTCTGCCCCTCCAGCCATTGCCCTAAAGTTAGTCTATTTATTTCTCCCTAGTATGATCCTGTCAGTTTTCCAGTTTTTACCCCGCGTTGGAGTTTAGAGTGTGTGAGCTTGTGCACTGGCCCTTTAAGAGCAACATTTCTTGAACTCTCACAGTTCTTTGTCTCTCTGGGATGCAATCCCCGCCAGTTTTTAAAGCCAAGTGTTATGGGGATTCCTTCTCAGCACTGGTGTCCTGGATTGGCCGGGGTGTCTGGTGTGGGAATGGGACCCCTTGCTCCTCATGGGGGACCTCCACAGCCAAAATATCCCTCCATTAATCACCACACTGTGAGTGTGGGACCTGCCTGGACCACATGTCTGCCCCTCCTATCTGCTTAAGTGTGGCTTCTTCTTTATATCCATAGTTATAGGAATTCTGTTTATCCTGTCTTCAGGTGGCTCTCAGAGATGGTTGTTCTATAATTCAGTTGTAATCTTGATTCAACTCTCTATGCTATTGGATTGTTTTCTTAATTTCTCTAATACTTTGTTATTAACGTGTACAAATGCAATAGATTTTTATATATTGATTTTGTACCCTGTACCATTACTGAATTCACTTATTGGTTTTTGGTGGCATCATTTATATATATATCTCATGCAAATAGTGAGTTTTATTTTTCCTTTCTAGTTTTCGTGCCTTTTATTTCCTTTTTTGGCTTAACAGCTCTGGCTATGATTTCCAGTACTATGTTGTATAAAAATAGGGAGAGCTGGCATCCTTGTCCTCCTGATCTTCAAGGAAAAGCCTTCATCTTTTCACTATTATCATATTAATTGTGGGCTTGTCATATATGGTCTTTATTATATTGAGGTACATTCCCTCTATACCTGCTTTGTGTAGAGTTTTTATTATAAATGGATGATGAATTTTGTGAAATGTTTTTTTCTGTATCTGTTGAGTTGATCTTATGATTTTTATCCTTTATTTTGTTAATGCAGTATATCACGTGAACTGACTTTCAGGTGTTTAACTATTCTTACATCCCTGTAATAAATCCTATTTGCTAATAGTTTGTTAAGTATTTTTGTACCTTTTTCATCAGGGATATTGGCCTGTAATTTTCTATTCTTGTGGAGTCCTTGTCTGATTTTCTTGATTCCAGGGTAATGCTGGCCTTGTAAAATGAGTTTTTAAGTTTTCTATCCTTTTCTGTTTTTGGAAGAGTTTGAAAGGGAGTGGTATTAATTCTTGGAATGTTTGGCAGAATTTACCAGTGAAGTCATCTGGTCCTGGACTTTTGTTTGTTGGGAGTTTTTTGATTACTGATTCAATCTCCTTACTAGTAATTAGCCTGCTTAGATTTTCTATTTCTTCATGATTCAGTCCTGAAAGATTGTATATTTCTAGGAATTTATCCATTTCTTCTAGGTTGTCTAATTTTTTTTTTTTGTATAATTGTTCATAGTCTAAGATCCTTTGTATTTCTGTGTTACCAATTGTAACATCTCTTTTATTTCTGATTTTATTTGAGCCCTCTCTTTTTTTCTTGGTTACACTAGCTAAAGTTTTATCAGTTTTGTTTCCAAAGAACTATATCTTTTGGTTTTATTTTTATTTTCTATTGTTATTTTAGTCTCTATTACATTTATTTCCACTTGGATCTGTTATTTCCTTCCTTCTAGTAACTTTGGGCTTCATTTGTTATTCTTTTTCTAGTTCCTTTTGGTGTAAAGCTAGGTTATTTGAGATTTTTCTTGTTTCTTGAGGGAGGCGTTTATTGCCTCCCTTGTAGAACTGGTTTTGCTGCATCCCATACATTTTGGTATGTTTTATTTACATTTTGGTTTGTTTCAAGGTATTTTTAAATTTCTATTTTGACTTCTTTGACTCATTGCTTGTTCAGTAACATGTTACTCTCTATATATTTGTGAATTTTCCAGTTTTTTTTGTAATTGATTCCTAGTTTCATACCATTGTGGCTGGAAAAGATGATTGATAGGATTTCAATATTTTAAATTTATTAAGACTTGTTTTGTGGCCTAACGTCTATCCTGGAAAATGTTCCCAGTGTGCTTGAGGAAAATATATATTCTGTTGCATCTGGAAGGAGTGTTTTGTAATATGTAGTCCATCTGGTCTAATGTGTTAAGACCAAATAACATTGGTGATTTTCTTGTGGATCATCTATCCATTGATATAAGTAGGTATTAAAGTCCTCTACTATTGTACTGTTATCTGTTTAGGTCTATTCATATTTGCTTTATATATTTAAATGCTACTATGTTATAAAACAAGTGCATAAATATAAATTTTATATTTTCTTTTTGGATTGATCCACTTATCATGTAATTCCCTCTTTTGTCTCTTAACACAGTCTTTGTTTTGAAGTCCATTTTGTCGGGTATAACTATAGCTACCCAAGCTTTCTTTTGGTTTCTATTTGTATGGAATATCTTTTTCCATCCCTCATTTTCAGTCTGTGTGTCCTTACATCTGAAATGCTCTTACATCTTTAGACAACTTATAGATGGGTCTGGGTTATTTTTTCTCCATTCAGCTACTCTCTTTTTTTCTATTAAATGTATTGGGGTGACATTGGTTAATAAAATTATAGATTTCAAGTGTGCAATTCAATACTATGTCATGCATATATTGCGTTGTACATTCACCAACCAAAGTTAAATTTCCTTCCGTCACCATGTATTTGACCTCTTTTACCCTTATTTACCTTTCCCCCTCCCCTCTTTCCCTCTGGTAAACACTAAACTTGTCTTTGTCCATGAGTCTCTGTCTTGTTCGTTTGTTGCTTTCGGTTTTATATCCCACATATGAGTGATATCATATGGTTCTCAACTTTACGCTGCCTTTCGAATGGAGAATTTAGTCCATTTACATTTAAAGTAATTATTGCTAGATATGTACTTATTGCCATTTTGTTTGTTTTCTGGCTGTTTTTGTTGTTGTTGTTGTTCCTCTGTTCTTCACTTGCTCTCTTCCTTTGTGGTTTAATGACTTTCTTTAATGGTAATCCTAGATTCTTATTATTTTTTGTGTATCTACTATAGGTTTTTGCATTGTGGTTACCGTAAGGCTTAGATTAAACCATTACATTTACAATGGTCTATTTTAACTTGGTAACAACTTAAGTTTGAATGCATTCTAAAGCTCTATACTTTTACTCTCTCTTCCATGTTTTGTTTCTGAGTCACAATTTACTTTGAGTAATCCTTAACTAATTATTGTAGTTATAGTTATTTTTACTAGTTTTATCTTTTGAACATCACACTAGCTTTATAAGTGACTAATGTACTACCTTTACTACATATTTATTTTTATAGTGAAAGTTACACTTTCATATGGTTTCTTGTTGCTAGTTAGCTCCCTTTCTTTTCAGCTTTAAGAAGTCTCTATAACATTTCTTGTAGGGCAGATTTAATGTTGATGAATTCCTTTAGGTTTTATTTGAAAACTTCAATTCTGCATAACTTTGGTGGGTAGAGTATTCTTGATTGGAAGGTTGATATTGCTTTTAATTTCAGCACTTTGAATATATTTTGCCACTGCCTTTGGCCTGCAAAGTTTTTGCTGAAAAATCTGCTTTTAGTCTTATGGGGGTTCTCTTGTACATAACAAGTTATTTTGCTCTTGCTGCACTTAAGCTTCTCTCCTTGTCTTTAACGTCTGTCATTTTAATTACAATGTGTTTTGGTGTGGGTCTCTTTGGGTTCATCTTATTTGGAATTCTCTCGGTTTCCTGATAGGATGTTTATTTCCTTTTCTAGGTTAGGGACGTTTTCAGCCTTTATCACTTCAAATATTTTTTCAGCCCCTTTCTTCTCTTCTCCTTATGGGGGCCCTGTAATGCAAATGTTAGTCTGCTTGATATTGTCCCATAAGTCCTTTAAGCCAGGGGTCCCCAATACCTGGGCCATGGACCAGTACCAGTCAGTGTCTTGTTAGGAACCAGGCCACACAGAAGGAAGTGAGCGGCTGGCGAGCCAGTGAAGCTTCATCTGTATTTGGAGAGATCGGGAGACAGAGGGAGCGATACAGAGAAAGGACAGAGAACAGACACAAAGTCAGGCAGACCAGAGAGAGACAGAGTATGAGAAAGGGTGAAAGAGATAGTGAAAGAGACAGAGATAGATGGAAAGGGAGAGAGTTAGAGACAGTGAGAACAGAGACAAGAGCAGACACACACGGAGGAGACAAACGCAGAGATAGAGACATGCACTGAGAGGGACAGCGAGAGATGGAAAGAGAGGGAGGGACAGTGAGCATGAGGAAGGTAGGGAGAAAGAGACAGACATGGACACGGAAAGAAGACAGACACAAAAGAACAAGAGACAGAGAAGGACACAGAGATAGACATGCAGAGACAGAAAGAGACAGGAACAGAGAGACTAAGACAGGCAGAGAGACAGAGAAACAGAGAGGGAGATAGAAACAGGACACAGAACACAGAGAAAGTAGACAGGGAAAGAAATACACATACACATACAGAGCGAGAGCAGAGACAAAGTGCAAGAGAAGACCAAGACAGAGACACACAGAGACAGAGTCTCAGCGTTAAAGATATGGAGAGAAATAGAGAATGACAGAGACATTGGGACAGAGTGAAAGTGAGAGAGAGTGATGGAGAGAGAGAGAGAGAGAGAATGACAAAGTGAGATGGAGACTGATGTAGAGAATGAGGGAAAGAGCAGGAGATACACATGTACAGAGAGAGGGAGGGAGAAGAGGAGAATCAGGCAGGAGACAGAGATGCATGAAGATTGAAAAAGATGAGAGACTAAGACAGACAAAGATAGAAACATGAACAGAGAGACAGATTGAGACACTGAGAAAGACACTGAGAGTGAGATGGAGAGAGTGTAAGACAGATGGATATGGAGACAGAGAGGGGCAGGCACAGAGACAGAGATATACAGACACTGAGATTGAGATAGAGACTGAGACAGAGACAGAGAGAGAGAGAGAGAGAGAGAGAGAGAGAGAGAGAGAGACAGATGGATATGGAGACAGAGAGGGGCAGGCACAGAGACAGAGATATACAGAGAGAGAGAGAGAGAGAGAGAGAGAGAGAGAGAGAGAGAGAGAGAGAGAGAGAGATGGTGCTCACTGGCTTTAGCAAAGCAGAGGTATAACACCAAAACAGTGCCTACTAGCTTCTGTGGCTGGAGAGTATGTGTTAGGCCCCCGCCTCTCAATCTGATGCTTTAAAATGATCAAGTGAGCCTCTTTCACATAAAATCTTGGTGCTTTTTGAGTGGTTGCTTCTGTGCTGTGCCTTGGGGACAATGAGTCCTCATGCAAGCCCTTTAAGAGCCATTTCTCAGTGTGCAACAGCCCTGCAGGTTTTGTGGGCTCTAGCCCCGTTGTTTTTCAAAGCTAGATATTTAGAGGGCTCATCTTTCAGGTTTAGGTCTTAAAAGCTGGGATGCCTGATGTGGGGTACAAACCTTTCTCTCCTCAGGGAACTCTTGGTTTTGAGTTTCTTCCAAATTGTAGGTCGTCATGCTACGGGTGGGGCTTATGACAAGATTGTTTCTCAGCCTTTCCTACCTGCTTGGATGTGGTTTCCTTCTTGTCTACCCAATATACAGAGTCGCTTTGCTAGTTTTTATTTTCCAGAGGAATTTGTTCCATATGTAGTTGTAGATTCGGTGTCTGTGGGATAAGGTGAGTTCGGGATTTTCCTATGTTGCCATCTTGAATTGGAAACTCCTGTAGCATTTTTTGAGTATGTAGAGTTCTCTAGAAGATTCTCCAGGAAGAATTTATTTCAATCTGATGACAGATATTTATGTAACTCTGACATACTACTGGCACTACTCCTCATTTGTGGAGTGTCCGATTATCCATCCCTGAGATTTCTGTGGTCTCTTGGCCATGGTAGGATGCATTCTTGTACTTGTTGCTAGACTGCTGCTTTAACCACTCATCTCTTCCCCTGGTGGTTTTCTCTTTTAATTCTGTGTCAATTAAGGCTCACATGATGACTGTGCATGGGAGCAGATAGTGGCACCGTGAGGGGGTTCCATTCTAGCCTCATAAGCACTATAACATCGAATGCTCCAATTCCTCATTGGTCACCCTTTCCCACAGGCTCCAGACACTACACCATTGCTTGGTCCTTTTCTCCCTCCAGATCTACTTGCTTCTCTTCTATTTCCTGGGACCACTCCCCTCCGACCCAGGATTTCCCCCTCTCCACCTAACTTCGTGGTCTACAAGTTCAAAGACTCCATGCACCTCCAGAAAGATTCTACCCCTGAGCTCCCCTCTTACCACTGCAGGAAACTTTTATTTCTAGCCACTAGAAGTGAATTAGCAATTTAGCTCCCCACTGGGATAAAATATAAATTATCCCCATCTTTCTTCACACTCCCTCTTAAAAGGCAGAAGAAAGTATAGGTAGTTTGGATTTTGAATGAATTTTTTTCTTTGATTCATTTATGTGAGGAAAAAAAATATATTTCATTTAAATCTGGATGGCAGCATATATATATTCTGCCACACATGCAATCTCAAGAAATCTAAACTAAAAAACAGAATCCGGAGAAGAGTCTGAGTGGACTCATTTTTTCACGGGGCTCAGCTACCCATTTTTTTTTTTCATCTAAACATGTTTATATAGATATAAAAGTCATACATATATATATATATATATATATATTTTTTACAGTTTAAATTCTTGTGAGGTAGAGTACCAAAAGCATCAGACTTTTGAAACCACTTCAAATTCTTTCTGGAATTATTTTAGGTACAAATTATAATTAACCAAGTCAATATGCCTAGGGTATAGGCCAAGTTCAGTCCCCTCTGTGCAATCCTGAGCTGACTATGGATCAGAACTACAAAGTTTGGAAATATATTTCAATCAGCTTCATTTAGTCCAGGCTTATTCGGCCTCGGCACTATTGCCATTTGGTGCTGGATAATTCTTTGGTGGTGGGGGGCTGTCCTATGCATTGGAGGATGTTAAGCAGTATCCTTGGCCTCTATCCATCAGAGGCCAGAAGGTACTACCCTATTATGACAACCAAAAATGTGTTCAGATAAGCCACATGTCCCCTGTGGGGCAAAATCACCCTTGTTGATAATTGCTGACCTAGTTCTAATATGTATGTATTTGTGCAAACTTGGATTGACTCCAATTTAATGTAAAAAATGTTAGCATTGTTATACATGCCTTGTAGTAACTACTGGTACATAGCACCATTGCAGGACTAATGTCTTCCTGACCATTATAATTAATCTAAAGCAGTGCTGCTGAACACTTCAAGTACGTGCCAGTCATCTGGGGATCTTGCTAATAATGCAGATTCTTTTAGTCAGTTTGGGGTGGAGGATGGGAGTCTCCATTTCTAATAAGATCCCATGTGAGGCCACTGGTCCAAAGGACCAAACTTTGAGTAGCAAGGGTCTAAAGGGTGATTCAGTCGTTTGTAGTATTAATCTTTTGTCTATGTACAGTGTCACTATAGAGCTCTGGTTGGTCCACCGGAACCCTTGTCAGATTTGATATATTCTTCACTTTGTCTGCCCTAGGTTGTTGCTGCGAATCCCACTCTATTCCTTCAGCATGGTGCTAGTAGATAAGCATGGCATGGACAAGGAACGTTATGTCTCCCTGGTGACACCTGTGGCCCTCTTCAACCTGATTGATACTTTCCCCCTGAGAAAAGAGGAGATGGCCCTGCAAGCTGAAATGGGCCAGACCTGTAACACCTGATGTAATGGTTCCTCTCTCTGCAGTCCTTCTTCTCTTTCTACATAGTGCTATGCACACAGAAAGGCCTTAAAAATATCCTTGATGTACAGATTTTTATTTGTAATTTTTAAAGTCTATTTTATTATGACCTTTCTTTGCACTTAAAAATTAGCACGATGCTTTTTGTACTTTGAAGTGTTCTAAAAAATGATATGACTATTTACTATTTCTAACTCTTTATTCCATGATGGCTGGTTAATTTTGTAGAGAAATTAGAAACTACAACCATATACATGCTTTCTATATGCTATTCAGTGTGACAGGTAACTTTCTTCAATCCTGTTTTTTTATATAAAACTTACTAATAAAATATTTTGGAGCAAATTCATTAAAACTCATTTCTTCAAGTACCAGCTGTACTTATTACTCAGTGTGATCAATGGTTTTAGAACTATGATTCTCAGCACCAGATGCAGTGACTTCTCTAGCAGAGGAAGTGGAAAAGTGAAAGTTTCCCAGGCTACTTGGGCTGTAGCTGGATGGTCCCGTTGCTCTTCAGCAACACCCCAGATTTCTGAAGAGAGCCCTCCATGACTTGGAGGAGAAGGCTGAAGGCAGGCAGAGAGCTGAAGGAACGCCTTTCCTCCTGTCTGCCCTAGGATTCCAGGAAGAGATCTACCTACAGAATTCTAGGACACCCCGCTTCCCACTCAAAGATCTCCCTAACAGGCCATGGGCAAACCCAAAGCCCCAAGTGTGCACATACCTCCCCCACACTCTTGTGCCACCTATATTTTTGTTTTCCATGCCAGCTTTGTTATGTGCACATTCCCAACCTTAGGGATGTGTCAGCTCCCATAAGAGAAACTGAAAATTTTTGCTAGTGCCACATTCTGGAAGACAAAAGGCTCCTAACTACTAACCTGTTGCACTGTTAAAATCAAAGTAAACAAAGATCTACCTAAATAAGAAAGGTGTTCCGTACTTCAAATGTGACAATAGAGGCATTATATCAAACACTATGAAAAATGATTCTATAGTATTAAGAAAATGCCAAACTCCAGCAACCAAACCCAAAGACATGGAATATTGCATTCTAACTGATAAAGAATTCAACATAGGTGTTATGAAGAAATTCAGTGAGCTACAAGAAAACTCAAAAAGGCAATTCAGTGAACTTAGGAATAAAATTAATAAACAAAAGGAGTTCTTTACCAAAAAGAATGAAATTCTAAAAAATAACCAAAAAATTCTGGAGCTGAAGAACTCAATAAAGGGGATGAAAATTACATTAGAAAGCACTAAAAATACAGCAGATCCAATGGAAGATAAAATAAGCAAGATCAAAGATAGTTTAGAAATGATTCAGGTAGGAGAGAATTAAGATATAAAAAAATAGAGAAGTCCTTTGAGCACTATTAAACTCGATTAGAAGAGCAAACATAAGATTAATGGATATACCAGAAGGAGAAGAGAGGGAGGAGGAGGCAATTAATTTATTTAAATTATAGCTGAGAATTTCTCAAATCTGGGGAAGGAACTGGATCTACAAGTCCATGTAGCTAATAGAACACCTTATTATCTCAATGTAAAAAGACTTTAAGACATAGTATAAAAAAGTTGTCAAAAGTCAATGATAAAGAACTTTAATGGCAATCAGTGAAAAGACAGTGAATTATAAAGGAACCCCCATTAGGCTATCAGCAAATTTCTCAGAAGAAACTCTACAAGCCAGAAGAGAGTGGAATGACATATGTAAAGTAGTAAATGATAAAACTGCCAGCCAAGAATGCTCGATCTGGTAAAGTTATCCTTCAGATATGGAGAAATAAAGACTTTTCCAGACAAAAGCTGAGGGAGTTCACCATCATTACACCTGCCTTGCAAATGTTTAAAGGAGATCTCAAGCTGAAATGAAATGTCGAAAGTACACAAACCTATGATTAAGGTAAAAAACAGAAAACTAACACTATTTTAGAATAGTAAATCAAACAATTATAGCAGAAAAGTTAAAAGAAAAGAGCATTAAAAATAACTATAGCTACTACAATTTGGTAAACAAATCGTAGCATAAAGAGATAATCTGTGACATCAAAAATATAAAAGGGGAGGAGTAAAAGGATGGAAACTTTATAGGCAAATGAAGATAAATTGCTATCAGCAGAAAAAAAAAATCTATGAAATGTACTATGCAAACTTAATGGAAACCACAAGATAAATATCTAGGTCAGAGACACAAAATACAAAAAAGGGAGACTGAGCAAATGACCATGGAAAACCACCAATTTATAAAGGTATATATAAACGGAAAAAGAAACAATGGAGAGACTAAGAAGGCAAAAGGTAAAATGGCAGTAGTAAAACCTTACATACGAACAATCACTCTAAATGTAAATGAATTAAACTCACCACTCAAAAGGCACAGAGTGGCTGGATGGATTAAAAAAAAAAAAAAAAAAAACATGACCTAACTATATGCTACCTACAGAAGACTCATTTTCAGCTCTAAACACATACGTGGGCTCAAAGTGAAGTGATGGAGGATGATATTCCAAATAAGCAGAAATCAAAAGAAGGCGAGTTTAGCCATATTTGCATCAGACAAAATAGACTTCAAGCCAATAATGGTAACAAGAGACAAAGAAGGTCATATAATTATAAAGGGTTCAATATATCAAGAAGATATAACAATTATAAATACATTTGCTCCCAACACCTGGGCACCAAAATTTATTAAGCAAATACTAACATATCTTAAGGGAAAATTGACAACATTACAATAGTACTAGAAGACTTCAATACCCTATGATTAGTAATAGATATATCATCCAGACAGGAAATAAACACGGAAACATTAGATTTGAACCATACTTGTCCATTTGAAAAAATGGACTTGACAGACATATAAAGAATATTTCATCCTGAAGCAGCAATATATACATTATTCACAAATATACATAGAACATTCTCCAGGATAGATCACGTGATAGGGCACAAAACAAATCTTAGCAAATTTAAGATTGAAATCATACCAACTATCTTTTCTGACCACAATGATATGAAACTGGAAATCAAGAGGAAAGTGAGATCTACATGTTTGTGGAAACTAAACAATGTACTTCTCAAAACCAATGACTCAAAAAAAGGAAAATAAAAATTATCTCGAAATAAATGAAAATGGAACTACAACATATCAAATAATGTGGAAGGCTCCAACCCAGTAAGACTATATTTAAGCCTCCCCTAACCCTAGTATGGTGTATTTACTGCAACCCAAAAATACCTGATGATTTACCTAGAGTATTCGCCCTGTTCCAAGTCCTGACCATCCTCCAGTTTATGATAGGTTTGGTCACTCTCTAATGCCTCCAGGAAGTTTTTGTTTGCTTTTTTTGTCTTTTGGTTTTGTTTTTTGGTCCAGATATAGTTGTCTGTGGAAGGCTGGTCCAATAGGAGCTGTTTGACCATTATCATAAGATTAGTGAAGGCTAAGCCAGAGGTGGAGGTGTCCAGGCCATTCCTAGAGAACTGGAGATTTCATCTTTACAAGCTCTCAACTCTTCGGCTTGAGCTTATGTGAATGGGATTGGGGGCGAAGGAGAGAAAAAGCAGTGACATCATCCAAAGCAGACTGAAGAAAGGATTAATGTCCAAGATGCAGGTAACTATATTAGCATCCATTCATGGATTAAAAATTACCCCCAAACTTGGTGACTTAACAATAAACATTATCTCTTGCAATGTCTGTGGGTCAGGGATTTGGGAGCAGCTTAGCTGACCAATTATGGTTTGTACTTACTCATGAGGTTGTAGTCAAATGTTGTCCAGAGTTTCAGTCATCTGAAGGATTGACTGGGACTGGAAGATCCACTTCCATGGTGGCTCACTTACATGATTGGCAAGTGGGTAATGGTTATTGGAAGAGGCCTCTCTTCTTCCCCACATGGGCCTCTCTACAGAGTTGCATGAGTATTCTCATAACATACAAGGTGGCTGGCTTCTTCCAGAAGAAGTAGTCCAAGAGAGAGCGAAGTGGAAGTAACAATATCTTTTATGACCTAGCTTTAGAAGACTCAGTTGTAAATATATTCCCTTAAGCTAGCAGTTCTCAAACCTTTGGAGGACTCCAAAGCACTTTTGTTTATGTGAGTTACATTTACCAACATTTACTGTGTTAGAAATTAAAACTGAGAGAAAAATAATCCCACCTACAATTCTTTACATCAGAAAGAATGAACTAAGTAGTAATAAATTTAACCAAGGGAGAGAAAGACTTGTACATTGAAAACTGTAAGACACTGATGAAAGAAATTGAAGATGATACAAATAAATAGAAACATAGTTCATGTTCATAGATTGGAAGAATTAACATTGTTAAAATATCCATACTACTCAAAGCAATGTACAGATTCAGTGTATTCCTATCAAAATTCCAATAGTATTTTTCCGAAATAGAACAATCTTAAAATGTGTACGGAACCACAAAAGACCCTAAATAGCCAAAGAAATCTTGAAAGAACAAAGCTGGAGGTGTCACACTCCCTGATTTCAAACTATATTACAAAGGAATAGTAATCAAAACAATATGTTATTGCTATAAAATCAGTCACATAGATCAATGGAACAGAATAGAGAGCCCAGAAGTAAACCCATGCTTTTATGGCTAGCTAATTAATTTATGACAAACCAAAACTACATGGGGAAAGGATAGTCTCTTCAAAAAACGATGGTGAAAGACTTAGTATAAAAGATGTAAAGTATCTCATTAACAATTTTTTATACCGATTATGTGGTGACAGCATAATATTTTGCAGAATTTGGTTAACTGAGATATCTTACTTAGAAAACAAAATCACATGTGGCTAGTGTTATATTTCTTTTGGAAAGCACTGATGGATATTTAAAATAAAGCTTTAGTTGATTTAAATGCTTCACCAAAATTCTTGGTCACTCAAATGCCTATGCTTAAAAGAAGTCTGGCCTATAAACACAGCCAATAATAATTATTTACTCTATACATGTAACAAAGAAGATACAATTAGATGCTTTTACCTCACCTTCCTATGGCTATCAGCTGTCTTTGATTTCCCCATAACTATGTAAACTCAAGGTCAATCTCTTTTGCCATGTCCATAGCTTAGCAGAAAGGCTCTGATGCAAAATTTTAGCTCATAAATGTTGAGTGACAACTCCCAAATTAATCTTTTTTAATTTTTCTTTTTTTAATGCTCATTCCTATGAAAGCTTTCTCATACCACCTCTATATGCCATTATTTTGGGGGGAAAATTAAACTGCTCTATGTAACACTGGATGTTAAGATGTTTTCATGCTTTTTTCCCCCTAATTACAAGATAACTCAGATTTTATTTCAGGAAAAGATTTAAATACAGGTAAGGAAAAAGGAAAGTCACTCAGAAATAAACACTGAATATTTTGATATACTCCCAGTTTTTTAAATTCATTGTTTATGAGTGTTGATAGAAAAGTATTAATTTTTAATTACTTTATCAATATTTTCAAGCTAAATGTTGCACTTTTAAAAATATTACTTTTCCTACTTCCCTTAATTTATGTTGATTCCACAAAATATAACCTACAACCATAAACATCTATCTCTTGTAAAACAAAAACATTTACATTTTACATTTCTTGAAAATATTAAAGTTTTGTTTTATTTCAAATAAAATGCTGGTTTCCCAGGGGAAAAAAAATGCTGTTGAGAAACTGGACAGCCATATGCAAAAGCATGAAACTGGACAGCTATCTTATTACGCTATACACAAAAATCAACTCAAAAAGGAATACAAATTTGAATATAAAATCTGAAACCATAAAACTCCTGGAAGAGAACAGGCAGCAACTTGACACTGGTCTTAGTGATTATTATTTTTTTTCCTTCTTTAGTCACATTTTACTGGAATTTAATATTTTCTTGGGAGCTTTGGTGCATCATAACAAACTCCACTTTTAAAAAATGTCGATGTGCTATACAGGGCCTATGTATGACGTGTGCGGATACTGACACCTCAGACGTCTATGTGTTCGAAACAATATTTCTTCTTAAGTCTCCTCCATAGACATCTCTACTCACCACATTCTTTGAGTCTGTTCACAATCTCATGGTCACTTCTGTTACTAAGTACCCTTTTTATCACCCTAATAGCCATTCTAGTTCTGAGGACTGCGATCCTGTGTGTTTGGCGATGATACACACACACACACGTATGTATGTATCATATGTAATATATACACAAGCAACATACATATATGTATACATATATATGCACACATACATACATATATATACATAATACATA
>NW_011889363.1:402095-405194 GCF_000151845.1 Pteropus vampyrus | reverse complement strand
TTGGTGAGGCTGTGGAGAAAAGGGAACCCTTCTGCACTGTTGACGGGAATGTAAATTGGTGTGGCCACTAGGAAAAATAGTATGGCAGTTACTCAAAAAATTAAAAGCAGAACTACCACATGATCCAGCAATTCAACTTCTGGGTATTTATCCAAAAAAATGAAAACACTAACTCAAAAAGATACGTGCACCCCCATGTTCACTGCAGCATTATTTGTGATAGCCAAGACATGGAACCAACATAAATGTCCATTGATGGATTAAAGGATAAAGAAAATATAGTGTGTATATACAATGGAATATTTCAGCCATACAAAAGAATGAAATCTTGCCATATGTGACATCATGGATGGATTTTGAGAGCATTATGCTAAGTAAAATATGTCAGATAGAGAAAGACAAATACTGTATGATCTCACTTGGATAAGGAATCTAAAAGTATAAATACATAAAACAAAACAAAAATCCAAAGAAACAGAAAGAAAGCAAGCTCAAAAATACAGAGAAGAGATTGGTGGTTGCCAGAGGTGAAAGAGGTGAAGATGTAAAGGGGTGCAAACTTCCAGTTGTAAAATAAGTCATGGGGATGTAATGTATAGTACAGTGGCTATTATTAAAAATACTATTTCATATTTGAAAGTTTCTATGAGAGTATATCTTAAAAGTCCTGATCACAAGAAAAAAATTTTTTGCAACTATGTATGGTGACAGAAGTTAACTAGACTTCTTGTAGTGATTTCACAATATATACAAATAACTCATTTTGTTGTATAGCTGAAGCTAATATAATGTTATATGTCAATTATACCTCAATAAAAAGAAAACGACATGAAAAAAATATTTCAATTTATTTAGAAAAAAATAAAAGTTAACACAGAAAAAATATTTTTTAGAAAAACTAAATATGCTTCTAAAATAAAAAAAAAAGTGAAATGAGTGGCATTATTTTACATTATTGTAAATCTCTTCAAATTTACCATGAAAGCAGATAGCTAGATTCTCATACATGCTTTTCTGTTGAAATATCAATGTTGTTTTGATTGAAGTATAGGAAGAAAATCTGGCTTCACAGAGATATATATATTTGGAAAAATGAAAGAGTATTTTAATACTTATTTAGATAACTGGATATTTTTCTTTGACATTGCACCAAAACTCTGCAAGTGGTAGAGATTGTCAATATAGAAAACTTTTTGTACTCTGTTGTATTAAAATCCACTGGCATATCTTGCACTTTGAGTATATCTTTTACCTATGCATGATTTTGTACCTTGTGCATTGGTCACTTTGGAAATATCAGTTTACAGTGTCAGGCAGATCTTCCAAAGGCCGACAAAATTTGTTATACAATATAAAAAAAAATCACATTAGTTAAAGTCATCAAAAACCTTATCAGAAAAGTTTCTAAGTATTGGGAAGCTGTCACACTCACAACAGCATATATGTTTTCCAAAATTCAAATTGTCTCTTCAAACCTCGAATTTTATCATTGGCAATAAATTCTGTCAGTTGTTCTCCTTGAAGTTAACAGGCCACTTCGTTCATTTTTGAGAAAATATCTGCCAAATCCTGAAGCCTGAATAAATATGCTTTATTATTACTTTTTTTAAAAATAAAAATGATGAAAAATGCAGCCAGTTCAATTTGCTACTCAAAGACATAAATGCTTTTTCTTGAGACAACCCTAGTACTTTGTTATACACAAAAATATTAAAAATACATTACTTAAAGGTCAAGCTTTAACAACATGAATAATTTAACTGCTTCATTAAGGACTTTCTTAAAGGAAAGTGGGTTTTTATTTTTATTTTTTACTGTGAGTGCATGGAGGCAAAGAAACACAATGCCTTGATTCATGCTAAAGTGCCTGCAGTCTTATTCACCATTGCTTCTGGAACACTGCTGCAAATGTCAACACAGTGAAAAAAGTAAATAAGGAAAATAGCTTTGACGACTAAATAGCCGACCCCTGAAAAGGGTTTAGGATGCCCAGGGGTCCGTAGAGCACACATTATGAACTGCTACCTTCAACTGAAGTGCTCTGATTGTTAATATCATTCTGGAATGGTGACAGAAGCTTAAGTAGAAAGGAATGGAGGCATAATAAAAATTTAGCTTTTCTCTCAACTCTGAGAGAACTTCTGGAGAGTATCCCTAGTAGCTATGTACCTTGTAGAGAATCAAAGTTCAAGGGAAAATCCCTTCAAATTTGCTGCATCTGTTCTTGTTTTTTGCAGCTATCTTTTTTCTTTTGAAGAGTTCTAGACTCTTCACTAAATTAGAAATGAATAGCAGAGATGAGTAGACACTTTTGGCCCACAGAGAATCCAAACTAACAATGCACACATATTATCTCATTTAATGTTCACAAGAAGTCACAAATATTTCCTCTCCTCCCAACTTTACTTGCTTATTAATAGTAAACTTGAGACTCAGAGTAACAGAAGAGACATTGGAAGGTTCTCTTTAGGTTAGTGCCCTAAGGGTTGCCATAGTAAGTGGCACATCTTTTTCAGGAGGACCTACAACCACCATGAGCTTGGCCTACCAGTTCTCTCAATACCATTTATGTCGGTAGTTGTTAACCTTGGATGTAAATTGGAATACATGAGAGGATTTAAAAAATATTGATGCCTCGGTGCCACCCCCAGAGACTGTAATGTCATTTGGGTGCAGATAGGATATGTAGAATTTGAAAAGCTTCCAAGGGGATTCTCATATGCAGGCAAGGGTGAGAAACACTGTTTTGGGTGAGGTGAGAAGGATGCAAGTATAACCCCTGATAGGACTTATCAAAGTCTCTCTGCCTACGGTCACCATTTAGATTTTGCCTTACAAAGTTAGAATTATGCTTAACTCATTTAAAATATAGCACTTGTTTCCTTAGGAAAAGGGCATAGGAATGATGGAAGTCATCTAGTTTTGTTCATCAGAATCAATTTTACTGGTGAATGTGCAGTATAAAGATGCATTTCTATTATTATGATGTCATTTCCGAATATGCTTAAGGATTTGTTTTCTTCTTTGTTCTACGTTTCTGTCAGAACTTGGGAGAAATTTATTCTGTGCACAGTGTTTGGAATTATATTTTGTCTGTCT
>NW_011889363.1:390533-398730 GCF_000151845.1 Pteropus vampyrus | reverse complement strand
TGATGCCTCGGTGCCACCCCCAGAGACTGTAATGTCATTTGGGTGCAGATAGGATATGTAGAATTTGAAAAGCTTCCAAGGGGATTCTCATATGCAGGCAAGGGTGAGAAACACTGTTTTGGGTGAGGTGAGAAGGATGCAAGTATAACCCCTGATAGGACTTATCAAAGTCTCTCTGCCTACGGTCACCATTTAGATTTTGCCTTACAAAGTTAGAATTATGCTTAACTCATTTAAAATATAGCACTTGTTTCCTTAGGAAAAGGGCATAGGAATGATGGAAGGCATCTAGTTTTGTTCATCAGAATCAATTTTACTGGTGAATGTGCAGTATAAAGATGCATTTCTATTATTATGATGTCATTTCCGAATATGCTTAAGGATTTGTTTTCTTCTTTGTTCTACGTTTCTGTCAGAACTTGGGAGAAATTTATTCTGTGCACAGTGTTTGGAATTATATTTTGTCTGTCTGTCTCATCTGAGGCAACAAGTTCCTCCACAGGATGGTGCTGTACTCAGGAGCAGTGTTCTAAGACTAACAAATTGATTTCAAATGGAAGTTTAATGCTGTCATCTGTCTGGCCATGAATCAAATCTGAATCCCCTCTGAATATCTTCCAACGTCTCTTAGTTTCGTGGAACTATAATTGACTCGGGTAGGCTACTAAGTAGGTTTCTGATGCCTTCTGAGACTAAGCATGGACTCAAAGGCTTGGAGAGAGGAGTCACCTCTTTCTTGGAAAACTGGAACGGGAAAAAATACTCTAATTTTTCAACAAGTGGTAGCAATTTTAGAAGATGATCCCATGAAGGGACTGAGTTCTAGGGCCCTATGGAGCAACTCTCCTTGGAGTGTAGGCCTACTACTAGGTGCTGGTCCCAAGACCATTTGTTACTGGTTCACAAAGCGATAGGGAGTTGGCCCCAGAATGTAAATTGGCAATGTCAATAAATGCATTATTTACTTCAGCTGATATTTTTTTGATAGCAAAACTTTCACGGAAGGAAGCAACACACTGATTTACATTCTGATGCACGCTCCTTATTTTATCGCTGACCACTGCTCTAATAGTGGTATTGCTCTAGAGAAGGGCCAGAGACGAAACACTTGTTCCTTTGTCTCTATGGGGACCATAGAAAATTAGAAAAAGGAAACATAAAAGACTTTTCCAAAAAGTACAGTAACTCTTGTACTAGCCCGAGTAGCCTCAGTCATTGCTAGATTTCTATACTAAGATGGCCTATGCAGTTCTGATCACTAGTTTTGCTAAAGGGTTGGTAAGCTCTAGACAGGCAGTCTGGACTAAATAACTTCTTTGGCTGTAAAGAAGGCCCATGTCTGTTAAAATATACTAGGCCGGAATACATGCCAGTTGTCACGAATGGCAGTTAATGTGGGTTAACTGCAACTCCTGAGGAATCTGATATGTTCCCAGATCGGTGGACCATTCTCTTTTTGCAGAAAGCACTGAACTCACTTCATGAAGTCACAAACAGTAACTTGTATTACTTCACCAAAAAAACCCACAAAATTGTACCCATGTTCGTAGCATTTACTTTGGAGTTATTTCATGAGAAATGGAATGACTAAATAGCTTTCTAATGTTTAAGTGTAAAAACTAGGAGTCCTGGGCAGGGTCATGACCTTCTCAGTGATTACCAGTCTCAAGACTGAGAAAGAACATATAAGTACTTATGAAGAATCGGTGTTGATTCTGATTTTTGAAGTTCATCCTGAATGGGACACAATCTGTCACACCACTACATTGTATCTGTTTTTGAGAAGAGCTGCACTGTGAATATTAATAATTCATGATTCATTCATTCACCAGGAATATATTTCAACTAGTATAGTTCATTGATTCAAAAATGTACTGGGGTTTTTTTTTTTCTTCACATTTTAATGTCTCTCAAGTGAGGAATATCTTACAATTAATGACATCTTTTTAAATCAAAGCTCTGGTGGATAACAGACGGCAGACTCAAATGAGAATTGAAGAGAACATAATGAGAAGATTATTTATAATGGTGTGGACATGGTAAAAGGAACTCAGTAAGGGGTACTGAAGCACTTCAAAGCTAGCAGCACCAGAATGCATTTACCACCCTAGGCCCAAAGGGCAAGGGGAGGGAGTGATCACTGGAACCCAGAGAGAACTGTCGGTCTAGTTTTAGGACAGGCCAGCCAAGAGGTGCTTTGGCAGAGGAACATAGCCTTTGACAACCTTTAGCCCAGCAGGGAAGAAACATGGGAAATAAGTACCCTAAAATTTCTCTCCTCCTGTTTTCTAATCTCCATTATTGGCTCCAGTTGGCAAAACCCAACTGAAAACCATAGGGCACAGGGGCAAAGCACAAACCAATCTGAAAAATTGTAGAGAGTAAGTCTGGTGAAACAAACAGAATATTCAGCACAGTTCATCTCTTTTACCCTCAGCATCTACTTTTTTCTTTTGTCTTAATAAAAATGCCATCATCTACTGCAGAAGTCAGTAAACTACAGCTGACAGGTAGGTCATCTGTTTCTGTAATTAATTTTAATTGGAACACAGGCACACACATTTGTTAATGTATTGTTTATGGCTGCCTTTGCTCTACAAAGGCAGAGATGATTAGTTATAACAAAGGCCGTATGGCCCATACAATCTATCTGTTTTAAAAAAAATTTCTGATCCCTGACTACTTTAGCACTGCAGAGTAATATCAGTTCTCTCACGAGACCTAAAACATTAGCTACCACCAGTGATATTTATATAAGACACTGGAGGAGAAACAGGGTGGAACAGTTAACCAATACAAAACATAGATGCTTCAATCCTTTCTGTAGCTGGTCATGAGATTGGAGTTGATAATTATTTCAATTTCTTCTTACTCTCTGTCAGCACTTTAACTGGATGGATTTCTTTACCTGGAAGCTTGACCCAAACTTTCATTCCTGAAGAACCTGTTTCCTAGGTGGCCCTGTTTTTATTAGTTGCTTCAGCTTTCCACTTGACCAGGACTATTGAGCAGTGGTGTACTGAGAGGTGACTCAATAAATCACCTTAGCTCTAGACATAGTTCTCCTTTTAACCATTGTTTATGAGCAACTTAATTTTTTTTTCTTGATAAGCACTCAGGCAACACAGGTAGCCCCTTCTCTATCTGTAGATTCGGTGGTGGGAGGAACTCAAAACATTAACAGGCATTCTCAGCTTCCAATGTAAGAAAACCATGACTATTTATTTCCTATGTAGACATCCTTCCTTGGGCATTAGAACCCTTATGCTCGGTGAACCTAAGTTCATGGAGATGTATAGGAAAAATTATTAAGTAAGCTATTAGGTATAAAAAAGGGCCATTCTAAGCTGCACATCTTGATCCCTAAATCCATGTGTTTTGCCTCTGAGGGTGACAGCACCATAATTTGGCTGCTGGTTTAAAAGCATATACTATATCATGTAAGATACATCCACAGCCTAAGTATCAGCTAATTCTGTAACTGAGATTTGAGCACACCATTCCATTGTTCTGTCAAACCAGCTATTTTTGGGGTGGTGAGAGATATAGTAAGACCAATGAATTCCATAGCATGGACTTAGAGATGTGTTTTTTTCCATTGTAAATTGAGTTTTTTGGTCAGAGGAGATATTGTGTAAGGTATTCTTTGAGTATAAGTGGTGCATTCACATGACAAGAGAACAGTTTATTACTTTCCAATCTAAGTGAGAACATCATCTTTCTTGCTCTTTGTTATAATGTACTCCAGAGAGATCTTGATCGTCTTTAATATACAGAACAGCATGCTAATCCATCATATGATGGCATTTTGCTATTCTAGATGTGCTATCTTTGCTAGAGCAAAGCAATAAAGCCTCTACTACCTGACACCCAGATATTGGCTGGGAAAATGCTTTCTTTTTCATTTCTATCAGCAAAGATAATCAGAAGCAGGGGTGTCTGCTGCAGAGAGCACAGGGAATCTTCTTGAAGAAACATCTATCTTTAAATGACCATCCTTGCACATTCCAGGAAACTTAAGAGAGAAATTCCTCTTGATTTCTGGCTATCTGATATTTTTTCTGGGGATTAGGTTGGGAGACCATTTTTCCTCATTCATTCAAACAAACTAACAAAACATCTATTATTTTTCCAAGGGCTGGTAATATTCCTCCAAATATGTGAGCAACACAAATCTAAAATTCTACTTTGAGAGCCTATTCTTAAGAATAAGAACACTCTTGATACCAATTACTGTATCAATCAGGGTCCCAGCAAGAAACAAATAGAACACTGAAACTGTGACATTGAGGAAAGATTAATAAAAGGACTATTTATAAACGTGTGGTCAAGGTTAAAGGGAAGTAACAAGTGATGGTGAAGCTAGCAACAACCAGGAGACTTTATTGCTTATAGGCCTGAAGGGGTGAAGGGAGAGAGTGGTTGCTGTAGCTCTAGCTATAGAAGGCTACCTGACAGAAGCTATAGCCCCAAGCAGAGGAATGTAACCACTGTCACCTTGTGACCCAGCAGAAAAGAGTCAAGGGAATAACTCTATCAATCTCACTTTCTTTCCACCATTCAGTCTCTTATTGGTACCTTCCTTTGGCCAATAACCAAAATCCACAGGGCAAGAGAAGACGATTAAAGCAGTTCATTAGGATTTGCCTCTTGAGGCAAAGAACAGTGTGAAGGGAAAAGAGAAAAAAAAATGCAGAGACAGAATAGAACATCCAGAATAACGCCTTACAGTTAGAATAGTTTTTTTTTTTCCTTTTTTTAGTGGAATATAAAATAATGCTGCATCTTACAATCAATGGTATCTCAGAGTAAATGAAATCCAACATGTGCATGGCATCCAAGCTCTCAAGAAGTTTAGAACTTGAGGGAATACTGGATATCACTTAGTCCAAGCCCCTCATTTTACAGATGAGAAGACTGAGCCTCACAGAGAAGAAATGTCTTGCTCAAAATCCACAGTAAGCAGCAGAACTAGCAGTAGGAGCTAGGTCTCCTAACAGTCAAACCCTGTGTTCTTTTGAGGTTGGATTAACATAAATGTATTCCTGACTCAGGCCTCACATTTTTTACTGGTCTAAGCCAAGTCAGTATCCAAATGCTTTCCTGTACACCTGATTATCATTAGTAACACAAGTGCTAAATATAGACTGAAAATAGAAGAGACATCGTCTAGAAGGTATCTGGTTAGTATTATGGAATAAAGCTTTTAGGGACTCTACTTCTTCAGATTTAGAGGAGGTTGTATCTAGATTCAGTTGGTTCTGATGAGACTCAGTAGGTTAGAAGACTCATCTAGAATAAAAAATATCCAGGTCTTCATTTTATGTACTCTGAAACAAGGTCAGACTACATGCCTGGGGAATTTTTTCGGGATACTTACAAGAGAGCACAAGAAAGATAAAAAAGATGTTAGTCATCAAGCATGTGTTTATGGGGAGAAATTCAAATTAAGGAAATAAAACTGAGGAAGACTGGTCAATGGGGTGTCTTAAGCCAACAAGTACCTTAAGTCTCAAGATCCATTCGGCCATATTCTCTGTACCAATGCTTTTTAAAGTTTATTGTGCTTGCAAATCAACTAAGGATCTTATTATAATGAATATTGTGATTTAGTGGGATTGGCTTTGGGGCCCAACATTTTTCATTTCCAAAGAGCTCCCAACGATGCTAAGGCTGCTGGTTTATGAATCACACTTTGAGAAGCAATTTTCCAGCTCATGACAAGCACAGAATTTCCATCTGGGGTGCAGTACAAATAGCATGAGCTTTGGGATCTGAATTGGGGAGCCCAATGTGGAATGGGGCTTTATTACATACTAGTTGGATCATCTGGACAAGTTACTTAATCTCTCTGAGACTCATGTCTTTTTTTGTCCTTTGTCTTTTTTTAAGCACAGCTAATAAATTAGGTAACAATTTGTAAAGCACCTGATGCAGAGTAGGTGCTCAATAAATGTCACTTTTGATCCTTTCTCTTGTCACGATCCATGATTTATTGAGGGGGGTGCGAAGGGAGCGACGGTGTTAAGATTTACAGGTGAGCAAAAAAAACAAAATGAGAGTCAAATTCAATAGCTGAGTCCAAAAAGAGTTGTTCCACATAATCTTAGTCTTAGAAATGGAAACCAGACTCATCCAATCTGTGTGCGTCAATACAGCAAATATGTTGTTCTCCAAAGACAAATATCAAAACAGGTGGAATAGGTGACAATCAATCTTTAAATATATACAATCCATCTTCAGGTATTCAGGAATAACTTGTAATAGAACACGTTAGAAATACTAGGAAAGGGAATTTAATGAAAAGACATTATACTTTGCAGCAAGTACAGGGTGGCACAAAGCTTTGGTCTGGGGTACAGATTCCATACAGAAACTTAGAAGTAGGCATATTAAGTGTTTAAGTATTGCTGCTAATTTTGTACTAAACATAGCAAGACAAGTAAATGAGAACAGTCCTTTATAGCCAACAATAAAACCAAGAAAACTAGCAAATGAATGCAGACCTTCCATCATCTCCAGAGAAGTTTAAAAAACAAATTGTTACTGTTTCTTAAAGTTC
Source organism: Pteropus vampyrus (assembly GCF_000151845.1). Classification (NCBI taxonomy): domain Eukaryota; kingdom Metazoa; phylum Chordata; class Mammalia; order Chiroptera; family Pteropodidae; genus Pteropus; species Pteropus vampyrus. The sequence continues at coordinate 392,168 of NW_011889363.1, read as the reverse complement.
TTCCACCCTTTTCTACGTCTCTACTTAAAAACACAGATACTGTACCATACACTTAAAAATCTGTTAAAAGGGTCTTATGTTAAATGTTCTTATAACAACAACAACAAAAGAGCTATCAAGCCACAAAAGGTGGAACATGAAGGAACAAGCCACATGGAGGAATCTTAAATGCATATTGATTAGTGAAAAAAGCAAGTAGAAAAAGAATATATACCACATACTGTATGATTTCAACAGAATGACATTGTGAAAACAAGTCTAAACTATAGAGAAAATAAAAAGATCATGGTTGCCAGGGGTTGGAACACAAGAAATTTTTAGGGCAGTGAAACAATTCTGTATTGTAATGTAATTGTGGATACTTGATATTTTGCATTTGTCAAAACCCACAGAACTATAAAACACCAAGAATAAACCTTAATATAAACTATGAACTTTAGTTTATAATAATATATCAATATTGGTTCATCAATTCTAATAAATATACCACACCAATGCAAGATGTTAATAACAGGAGAAACTTGCAGCAGGGTGTTAAGGGATAGAAGGCAGTAGCATATGGGAACTCTGTACTTTCTGCTCAATTTTTCTCTAAATCTAATACTTCTCTAAGAAATAAAGTCTATTATTTATAAACAATCAAACCCGGAGACCACCTTCCTATTAGAACAGTAGTTTAGAAGAATAACTTGTCAGCCGAAGCAGGTGGGTGCCAGAGACCAAGCAAAAATGAGCATACCCACGTGTAGGTGACCCAGACTCTGGTAGAGTTTAGAAGATTACCTCTCTCATTTCTTCCCAAGGAGAGTCCCCATTCTGATGTCCTTGTGACTCAGTAATCCTTAGCTGTTCTTAGAGTACTGAAAGTGTGTCTTTGTTTTCCAGCCTACTAAGCCCTTGGACTCATCTTCAGGCCCACAGAAAAACAGCCTGCCCATTACAACTACACTCATTCCAGAAATGGGGACCTAGTGCAATCAGAGTTGGGCCAGTTCTTAGGCTGGTGATGTGGTGCCCCTCTCACAGGTTCTTGAAATATTTGTACATTTATGTTGAGGATCATCTGCCTAGTAGAATGGATACAAAGGAAATCCCCAATGGAGGCAAACCACCTTTTCCCCATGTCCTTAGCAATTTGTGTCTGGTCTAAACTGCATACTCCATTCAACAAAACAGTCCTGCCTCTAACCAGACCTGTATTTCTTAGAATTTATCAACCACAAATTGCTCTTTAGGCATGGGGTCTCTCCTCACTTGTCTATTTGAGCAGGCATTTCTTCCTGCTAATACCATACTGTTCCTGAGAGGAGTTCTCATTACCTTTTCAGGGATGTTTAGTACCCCTTATAATTTGGTACCCTGGGAAGCAGCCAGGGCAGCTTCCCCAACCTCAAAAGCAACCTGCTTCTGTGCATTCAGATGCTTTGCAAGCAAAGAGCTCTAACAGAGCTGGGTTTGGAGGTGACAGGAAAGAGCTGAAACTATTTCCAGAAATTCATGTGGGGAAAAAAGCATTAAGGGCATCCCCTAAAGTTCTGGTGTGTACTCCAATAATCAGAAGGACAATATAAGAAGATATTTGAGAATTAAGGAGGCCAAATTAATTAGGGGTAGTGAGGAAGGTCAAAAGCAAGA
>NW_011889363.1:357243-389303 GCF_000151845.1 Pteropus vampyrus | reverse complement strand
TCCTTCCATCTCACCATGGTTGTCTTGCAATTAGTAATGTCCATGTTAGCCAAATCCAATCTTCCATCATGACAAAGAGTTAGTCCAAATTACATAGTCAAGATAATTTGTTCTCTAATGCAGTTTTCTCAAACTATGATCCAGTTTTATCCACTTGGATTAGAATCATCCAAAAAGCTTTATAAAAAATGATGGAGATTTCTTGTTCAGTTGGTTTGGAGTAATGGTCTGGAATCAATGTATTAAATTTACCCTCCAGATGATTCAGATAATCCTTTAAAATCATTGATGTGGCCCAATTTCCATGGCTACTGTTCAAATCTTGCCAAATCCAATTGTTATAGTTTTGCCTGTGTAGACTTCTTTCTTCTATTTAATTTCAGAGGCCATAAATGACACCATTGTAGGAAGAAAACCCCTTCTGCCAACTTCTAAAGGCAATGCTGAGTTAATGTGAAATATCTACATAGAAGGAAAAACATTGATCCCAGGTCCAAAATGCCATAGGTTTTCACTCTGAGGTACTTCCGGGACTTGATATTTTGATCCACTTTGCTTCTAAAAGTGGGGTTTGCCCTTATTACTTCCACGACTTTCTCCTCCCCCGCCAAATATAAACCTTGGGGTAGCAAGTGTTGATGAGACTAATACTACTGTGAATCAGGTGGGCTCAATTCATTCACTAGTTACATAAGCACTTAATGATCATTGGTCATATATCTGTGTAAGTTTCTTAAGGAAAAGGAGGCTAAGATTATGAAGTCCTATCAAAATATCTTTGTTTTTGTGACCTGAAATATCTACATCTTTATGATCCCAGTGACAGTAACGACATAGTGAAATGAGAGCTGATAAACTGAATCTTCCATGTGTCCTGCAGGCACTATTTACAAACTAAATGGATGTCAGGCTTTTAAGCTCGCCCATGTCCCTTTACAACTTATCTGATTCAACTGAGGGAAAGTGGAAGGCTGAGATCTTCAAAGAAGGAACAGGATGCTCCAGGCAAGACCGTGGTCTCTTCTTCTGAGAAGCTGATATGCTGGCCTGGAGAGCACACTTGGTGCTTTTATCTGTGCTGAGACAGGCTGGAATGAACTGTCTAGGGTTGTATATAACTACAGTACTTGTAGAAAGGTTGCTTTTGAAAGACCAATCAGTAAGCATATTCAGAGATTTTTCTTGGTCTGTATGGGCCCCAGTTTCCTTATCTGTTGATTGGAAGTTAAAAAAAAGTGATCTCTCTTTCTAAAGATGCCAACTGGTCTGCTATTTTATGATGTTACTTTTTTTTTCATTTTCACTTATTCTGCCAATGTTTTTTTTTTTTTAATTACCCACTTTGAACTAAGCATAGTGGATAGAGCTGTGAAAAATAGAAATATTGTCTCTGCCCTTATGAATCTTATATTCTAGGGATGTATGGAGGAGAGGGAACTGACACAGGCATTAAAGGACTTGTTATATGAATAATTGATTATAATTGTGATGTGTGTAGTGAAGGGGAAGTAGAGACAGGCTGCTGTGACCTATTCAGGCAGCAGGCAATCAGTGGAGGTTTCCCTGAGCAGGTAACATTTAAGACCCGGATGATTAATGAAAATCAGACTGATGAGGAAAAGGAGCAAGAAGATTCCTTGCAAAGGCCATGAGATGGGATAGAACCTGGCACAATTCAGAAGCATAAAAATGCACTGTGTGATTGAAGGGAAGGGGAGGCATGGCCTGGGACAAGCTGGAGAGGAGGCAGCAACCATCTTATGCAGGGCCTGGCAGGCTATGAGCAAGAATTTGAATTTTATTCTCAGGTCAATGAAAAGTCATGGAGGATTTTAAAGCATGAACAGATTTACATTTTTTTAAAAAAGATCACTCTGGGGATGGATAGATGGATAATGATAAGCAAGTATAGCTAATGGCAGAAGCTGAATTTAGGTGGTGGGTATAAGGGTGTTTACTGTAAAATCATTTCAACTTTTCTGTACGTTTGAACATTTAAAAATAACATGGTGGGAAAATCTGTCCATAGCATGAAGAATGGCTTGACAGAGGGCAAGAATGGCTGCATAGATGGTAACTGGAGACTTGTAACAATCATAGAGAGAGATGATGGTGGCTTGGACTAGGGTAGTGGCATGGAAATGACGAGAATTGGACAGGTTTCTGAAGTATTAAAGAGGTAGAATCAGTATGGTTTCCTGATTGATTTTGCCTCAGGGTAAGGGAAAGGCATAAATCAAAGATCGGTACCCAGTGCCTAGTTAGTATAACCATGCCTAGTTAGTATAACCAAGTAGATGACGGTATCACGTACTGAGTCAGGATGTCCTGGAGCAGAAAGACATGGGTACAATAGAGACAGTGGAATGAAGAGATCAATTTTGAGCATGTTGAAAACATGAGCTATCTTGATAGAGATGTCCTATAGGCAGTTGGATCTGGGTCTGGGGCTGAGAGGAGGGGTCTGGGTTGGAGATGTGAGTTTGAAGTGATAAGCATATAAGTGGTCATAAAACCATGAGAGTGCACTACATAATAATGCCTGTGAGGGTGTAGAAAGTGAGGTGAAAAAGCAAAAACAAAAACAAAAAACAAGCATTGAAGAATCCAATGTTTAACATTTAGCAATCATTAACAAAGAAGGAGAAGGAGCAACTAATGACACAGAAAAATTAGGCAGATATGATATTACTGATGGCCTCTACTGATGGGCTCCTGGGTTGTTTCCAATATTCTGCAATAATAACCCTTGTATATACTCATTTCTTACATATGTATCTACCTCTAGGATAAATACCTCAAAGTGAATAAAATTGCTGTGTATATGTGTGTGTAACTCATTTTGAATTTCAGTGCTTATTTTTGAAAAAAGAAAGACTGCTTAGAAAATCCAAACATAGCTTAATCATATTTAATGTGGCATTTGATAGGGCTTGCTAAATTTGATATATCTCTATGATGTAATACCCTGTAGCCATAAAAAAAGAATGAGGCTGTCAATATATTATGATATGGAAGGAGAGAAAGACAGACTTACTTTTCATGACTTTGAACTATTTGAATTTTATGACATTCACATGTATTATCTATATTTAAAAATATTCTTTTTACTTTTACACTATCCTTAGTAAAAAAGTGACCTAAAGATCAATTTACCTTTTATTTCTGAAAGCAACACAACAGGTTTCTGATGGACTTCTGCATACCTGGGTTTTGCATCATGGAAATAACCAGTTATTAGATGTTGGATTTTATGATACAGGGAATTGCTCTAAATGTGGCAAAGATCTGAACACATAAAGTTCATGTTCGTCGTGAGTTCAAGTTGTAAATTTTGATATTTATTTCTATGCTACTTTTGTTATTAGTGAATAAATCCATTTCATTCTGTCTACTTTAGAGATGTCCCCAGACTTCACCATCACCCCTCTCACCTTCCCTGAAAATGTCATTGAAGATAGGATGAGGCACATCATCAGGTCTGAAGACAATTTATTTTTCCAAAATAGAAAGTAGTGATGATCTTACATATTTTGTTTTATGTTTTTAAGAAGAGCAATGTATGAATATGGGTGTGAGTTGTTTTTTTTTTAAGCTACACTAGACCACTAATTTCAATTTTCTAGAATTAGGTAGCCTATTTTTTTTTATAATATTGAAAATGGATTGCTTATTCTCTTACTGAGAGTAATGCTAAATATACTCTTAAATATATACTCAAAATTCAAGAAGAAATTTAAAATATGAAACAATAAGTTAGAATACACCTGAAGATGATTCTAACTTTCCCGCTACTAAAATTGTTCCTATCCTTTTAAGGATTTTATATGAATTCAAGTGAAAAAAATGAGCTGAGGGGCTACAAGATGACTCCAAAAGAAGACTAGGTCAGGTATGTTCATACTTAAATAATCAGACTCTGCTCTACCTTCCTTTATATATGTCCTCCTGTCCACCCTGATAAACATAGGATCACGTCAAGGAGTACAGTGGAAAGAACACTAGCCTAGGCATCACACCTTAGATTTAAGTCCAGGTATAGTCACAGCTTATATAAGATCTTGGGCAAGTCATTTCAGCTCTCTGGGTTCAGATCTGGAATATGCAAAATAAGGAATCAGATTTGAGGCCCCCTTCGGCTTTAACTACCTTCACATCTAAATTTGGTGGCTAAAGCATCTGGAATTCCAAGTGACAGATGGAATTGGTAGATTGAACTATTGGCCATGATTCTTCATCCTTTCCTATAATCTCACTCTTGCATTGGTTTCACTGTGAGCAGAGTATATGTCCCTGCCTCTTGATTTTGGGCTTGGCCATGTAACTTCTTTTGACCAATGGAGTATCAGTAGACATGACACAAGCAGGGCTCAAAATGTACATTATTTCTTACTCCCTCTTTGTTAATGGCTTAGAATATTTTATAAAATACATGTTTACAACAGACATAACAGCTAGGTCATAACTAGGTGACCCGATATCCCGATTTCCCCAGATTAATCCTGGTTTACATCTATTGTTCTGGTATGATGATTTGGCTCCCTTCGCTCTGAAAAGTGGGCTGATTTAGATTATAAATTATATAGTCACCACAGGAAAAAAAAAACTTGTCATTTCATCTTGGAAATTTACCTGGCTAAGCCACAAGATTGCTATAATAACAGGGCCACCTCCTTGCCCCAACAACCATTCCTACAATGCCTTTTTCAGATTGTGGGGATTCCCAGGGTGAGAAAAAGGTATCCAATCCCTTCTAGTTACTCTTAAAGTGCTCTATATCCTGAGTGGCCCCCCTTTCCCTCAAACCATTTGAGGAAACCTAAAGTAACTCATAACTAGAAAAAGTTTGAGGACTCCCAATCTCAACTATAGTGTCAAATAAGCTTGTGCCTTCTCTCATATAGTATAAAGCCTATGAATAATTGCACAGCTTGTTTTTTTGGCAGGACAGTGTAGTACACTTTCTATCATCCAATCTCGAAGGCCCTGGCCCATGGACATATAGAAGTACGTGCTTTTTTAGACACTCGTCAATGTTCATCACACTGATATCTCTCTCCTCATGTCCCAATACCCTCAAGTGAGAAATGACAGGGAAGAGAAATCCCAGATCCTATGCCTGCTACTAGTAGGAAATGGCAGCCAGATGGTCCTTGGAGGCCTCATTTTGAAGAATGGTACCTTCAGAGCCGACGCTTCCCCATGCTGGAACGAAGCATGAGTATACCCTCTATGGGAGTCCCAGGATTGTCGGCCATCTTCTGCCAAAGGCGTTGCTCTTCTCCCTGAGAGTCCATCCAATCCACGTTCTTCCCATGGCTCACACCTAAAGAAGGGAACGGGGAGCATTATACTTCACAGATGAAATGTTTTGGTCTTCTGGAAGACCTATTAACCTCTGAAGGGGCCTTTTGACCAGAGAGCTCTTCACTCCCTTGTTCTCATTTATCATACCTACTGAGTGGTGTTAGAATGGAATGCATTTTTGCCTGCACTACTCTCTTCTGCCTAAATGATGAGAAACAATCAGGATGGCCATAGTGGCTCATTTCTTCACTACTTTGGTAGTGTAGCAGAGAGCTGGCTCATCTGGACAGAGCTAACATGACAGAACAGGCTGAACTGGGCTCTGAGGTTCTCCCTTTCTAAGAAGGCCACTTCTCTGACAAGGAAGCTTTCATTTTAGTGGTATAGATATTTTTGGCCCTCCTTAACCTATAAATAAGTGGAGCACCATAGGGGTGAGTCATTCTCAACAGGACTGTGGACCATGGTGCATGCAGACCATCTATGTCTGGCCTAAGCTATGGGATAATGAGAATTTCAGGGGCTGTATGTGCTGCTCTACTATAATTTTTCCCCCAATTCCTCCTGTTATAGTTGTGTCCTTCAGGCACCAGTGGTGTGCTTCCATGGCCTGTTTGAACAACATTAGATGTTATTTTTTTAGGGAAAAAATTATTTCCTTTCAGACAACTAGTGTGAGTAATGGCTGCAACTGCTGGATAGAAATGAGAAAAGGATAAAGTAAAGTTGGTCTTGGAAGTCCTCTCCCCTACAAGCCTTTGTTGTCTTAGCGAAACCTGATACAAGGCCCAAGAAAGCAGCAGAAATTCACTTAGACTAAAGTGTAAATGATATTTTATGAAGAGAATGAATGTAAACACTATCCATCCCAAACTTCTAATTGAAGGATACGAAGTTATGTAGTAGTATTTTATTTTAAAAATGAAAAGATCTTTGGCTAAAGACATGGAAAATCTGTGGAAATTGCAGGAGACAGCTAAGCTGAAACTATACATACACCTACTACATATCACACCTGCAGGAACCGCTCCCCTGCCCCATGCCCAGTCACAGACCATATCAGGGTCCCCAAGTCCCTCACCGCTTCCGGAATTCAAACGAACTCCTCCCAGAAAGATGTTGCTGGAAAAGGCCTCCTTGTCCCAAACAGTAAGTTCTAGGCAAACATTCTTTATATCCTGGGGATGCAGACCACTGAACATGAAAGTATGATTCCACTGAGGATTAACACTCTTTTTTATTACCAGAGTTTTGTGTTTGGTGGCTTTGCTATCATCAGGGAGCAGGTAGCTGCAGGAGAAAATGCAATCAAGCCATCAGTGAGATAGTAGGCAGAAAATGACATCCTTGAGTAGTTATTTCAATTTCCCATAATTCCTGGTGTGTGTGTGTGTGTGTGTGTGTGTGTGTGTGTGAGAGAGAGAGAGAGAGAGAGAGAGAGAGAGAGAGAGAGAGAGAGAGAGGTGTATTCAATTTTCTATCCCACATTTTTATGTGCTTAACTCTGGATTTATTTTAGTGAGATGGTTTGTTATTTCTTTTAAGTGGGGCAACAGTAAAATGACCAAATTCTCTTTTCTAATCCTGTTTTGGTCCTTTCCTCATCTTGAAATGAAAACACCTCCTGTGGTGGACACAATATAATATCCTGTCTCCTATCATCTTTGCCCAACCTCTAGTTTGACTTGAAGCCAGGATGAGCAGTTCTTGGTATGCTAATAGCTTCTCACCTCAAGTGCCCATGTCTCTAGGTAAGGACTTTCCTCTGGTGCTGTGTGAGCTTACTCAACTTACATGCAGGGAATCCTGGGATTACTGGGGATTTAATGTTCCTAGGAGCAACCTTCAACCAATCGGTTTTAAAAGTTGATAGATGAATCCCACAGCTTCCCTGTCCCTTGAAGGGACGATCCTAAGGTACTTTCCACAGAGTGAGTTCCTTCTTTGTTGCTTCTCCAGTGCAACTGAGCCTCAATTGCCCACAGTAGTAAGGTGTCTATTAATATATTTTTATCAGCTTCCCTCCATTCCCTGTCTTATTTTCTCTACTCTCTCACTGGTGCTTCCTGGAATCTCTTCTCAAATAAAACACCTGCACTCCAGGCCTTCTCTACCATGGTCAAAAATAATGTTTTTGACCATAGTAGAGAATGAGGCTCTAGGTACCTAATGAACCAGGGTACAGGCTTTAAGGAAGAAGACATATGGGTATCATTAGTTCATTAAACAAACATGAAAAATGTCAAAAACAAATGGCCTTACAATAAAAAAAATACAACACTTGCGATTTCATTTCATATACCAAGCAGAGATGACTTTCTCCCAATATTCATTCTCTCCTTATACTTTTCTAAAAATAATATCCTCATTATTTTTAGTAGGCACAAAATTGCCCAGAATAAAGACTATATTCCCAGTCTCCCTTGCAGTAGTATAGTCATGTGATTAAGTTCTGGCTATAAGAAATAGTCTTGTATGAAAATTCTCGAAAGTATATTGCCAGATGGAATTTGGATGGGACAGATGAAACAGTTATCTTAGCCTGTGAGGTGGACACCACAATAAGACAGAAGAAACCTGGGTCCCTGATTATCATGATGCTTCCATATCTGCCCTAGATACCTTACCTTTAGTCTTTGTTTACATGCAAGAGAAAAAAAACTTTTGTCTTTAAGCCACTGTTATGCTGGCTCATAGACAGAGCTAATATTAACTGATATATTTTATAATATTAAGCTTTATAGAAAGATCTATTATTGTTCTCTCATGCTCTTTTAAAAAAAAATCTGAAGTCCCTTTAAAATCAGCTCGATGCTGAAGTGTAACTAAGGAGAGAATTTACCTGAAAGTTACTGGCATTTAAAAAATTTATAGATACCATCCTTTATAATCTCTGCTTCGTACATTTTATTACTTTTTTAAATTTATTTTTTAGGCAAGGTAACCCTTGGTTGGCCTCACAGATTGCAAGGACCTTGTCAGCTTACAATCCCTTATTTTTTTTATTTTTTTATTTTTTAAGCCTACAGCACCTGGTTTTCCTAGGTGGTCTCCCATCCAAGTACTAACCAGGCCCGACCCTGCTTAGCTTCCAAGATCAGATGGAATCAGGCTTGTTCAGGGTAGCATGGCCGTAGACACTGCTTCATAAATTTTAAACATAATAAAGTGAAAACCCCTACAAGGCCACAATGAAGCCATAGGCAAGGAACCCTTCATCCCACCAAACAGTGAGCAGGAAGAGGCCTGATCCAGATGGTGGGGCTGGTGAGGCAGACTGCAATGGCATAATCCAAATAAAGCATCTCATTACTATGAGAAAGAATGAAGGACAGATAGACCAGGATTCAGGCACACACACTCGCCATTGGGGAAGCTCGAGACATCTGCTTCTCCTTATTAAAGGCCTTATCAAAGTTAGAACATGTGAGGGTAAAGGCTTGACTCATTTCCTTGTAGGGAAAATTACATTTTTCTAAGAAGGATTGAAGAGAGGAATGAAACTGTCATCTGACTCAAAGAATTAACCTCATGGGAATCTGTTTGCCCTCATGTGTTTTATGGCACTTCATGAGAGCAAGGGCCATGTCTAATTTCTGAAACCACAACACTCAGCTTGGTACATGTGTGCATTTATGTGTTTGCTTGAAAGAATGAAAAATATCTCTCAAGTTCTAGTTCTTCTAATTATAGGAGAAAAATCTCAAATAGAAATCAAGAGACATTTGTTTTGGGGTTGCCTAGAATGGGTAAATATGTCCATTTAAAGGGCTATATTCCCTCAAGAAACAAAGTGGGCACAAATTCCCAGACCTTCCCCAAAGCACTCGCCAGTGGATATCTCCAGGAAGAATGCTCTGACTTCTCCACTTTTTACTATTTCCCCCAAGACAGCAAAATGCCAAGGATCCAATATTTTTGTTGTTGTTGTGTATTGTCAGCACCAAATGATAATAAAGCACAATAAAAGTATATTACATGTAAAAAAAAAGTATATTACATGTAGAAAAATAATACTTTTCCTCCTTCAAGAAATGAATCGCACAGGAAAATTTGCCATCTTGAAGGTAAGAGTGGTGAGAAATCCTGAAATATGCTGGAAGCAGCCTGAGGGCTAGAATAAACAGTTCCCTCTGTACTCGTTGTTTTAGATGGAAGAGCCAGCATTCAAGGGTAGCTCTTTCCTAGTACATTTTGAATAAGAAGAGCATTGAAGCTTCACTGCTACCACTGCCTCGTGGATCACAGATTCTTTCATCTCTCATTAAGAATGATCTAAAATGAATTTAAAAAAAATTACCCCTTCACAAAGCTATCAGAAGTGCCTCCTGACTTCACTGCTGTCAAATTCTTTGCCTCTTTGATGAATACTTCTAGTATTCCTCCAGAAATTAGAGGCGACTCCTTCTTTCCTCTTTTAATGGTCTTCTTTCCTGCTTAAGCCATCAAAATGAAAGAGAGGGAAGAAGAAATAATGAGGGGAAAAGGGGGAGAGGGGAAGGAGGAAGAAGAAGAGGGAAGAGAAGAGGAGAGAAGAGAGATTGATCATGGGTTCCATTTCAAAATTTACAAAGAAAATCTATAAAGATTCTTTCATTTGCTGATTGAATCAGGTCTTCATATTATTTATTATATATTTTTCCATGTATTGATTTAAATATTTTCTTATCCCATTGGATTCCTTCTGGATAGGTCTTTCATTTATATTTGTTGAAAAAACATGAACAAATAAATTTTAAATTTTAAAAACTCCCTTATAAGGTATAGCTTTTTTTTTTTTTTTTTTTTTTTTAGGTGAGCAACCCTTGGTTGACCTCACAGATTGTAAGGACCTTGTCAGCTTACAATCCTTTATTTTTTTATTTTTTACGCCCACAGCACCTGGTCTTCCTAGGTGGTCTCCCATTCAAGTACTAACCAGGCCCGACCCTGCTTAGCTTCCGAGATCAGACGAGATCGCACTTGTTCAGGGTGGTATGGCTGTAGACAAGGTATATCTTTTTACAGGGTATAAAGGAATAAAATTGAAAAGACCTCGTAAGCTTCTTGGGCCACATTCCTGCCCTCATTGGGAAGTAGCTACAATGAAAGTCACATATATGCACCAAGACTCCAAAAGAGAAAATTCTATAACTCCCTTCTTTGATATTTTAGTCTTCTAAATTGTCAACTCCATGCAAGGCCAGCTCTAAAGACTATAGCCCAGGCAAAATTACATTTTTATTATAATGAAATATGTTCAAACATGAATAATAACCACCACCTTTATTTAGTATGATTTTAAGCACTTAACATGAATGAACTTATTTAATCCTTACAATATTTCTAGGAAGTAAGGAAACTGAGGCCGAGAGATAGTAAGTTACTTGCACAGGGTCACACTGAAGAAGGTGATAGTGAATGGGAGAATAGAAAAGACTGCCTATAGGAGTTGATGGAAGGAGAAGGTCAAGAGAGATTTAAAAGTTGTCTCCATCTGGATTTTCCCTTTATACTCTGTGTTCTAGGTCAATTTCCTCCTCAAGACTCTCTGAGTAGCTGTGAATGTCATAAATCCATATGGCAGCTATCTATACCTGCACTTTCCAGACTGTCCCTCCTTAGCCCCCACTCCACCCTGGGGAAGATCCTGTATCTCTGAGACTTCCAGGAAATAAATCTTACCATTAAGGCTGGTTTCTAAGTATGAACTTTGTCCTTTCCTTGCAAGAATCCCACACCCTTTCTCACATATAGTATCTATTTCTCAATTCTCCTCAAAAGACAGTGACAGTAAAAGATCTTTTACATTTATTTCATCTGTGTAATGCAAAAGTAACATAGTCCAAGCAATTCCTGATCCTTCATCACAAGCTTCTAAAAAAAGAATGTCCTTGATCAAAGTCATTGGTTTTTTACTCTACCTTGAAGTTGTCCTAGCGGAAGCATCAGGTTCTCCTCTGGGAGAATATAACGTAAAACAACTGTCAGCTCTCCTTTGTACTGAAGGCCAATGTCAGCAGAAAGTTCCACCTGGCCGAGGGGAGGCAGGTCAAAAGAAAAAGGAGAATGCTTGTTTTGTTATTTTGTAGCCCATGTTTGTACAGTATTTACTTGGTGGCTTAAATGTGACAATCCATTCTAATTCAACTATAATAGCACTTATTGGTTTAAGAGATGTCTTAAGTATGAGAAAACAGAGGCTGGAAAACCCTACGGAGGCACTTGCATATAACATTTAACATCAGAGTAAAAGGAATTTGAGAGGAGATGTGTAATACACATTTGTGTGCCTGTGATGCACTGAGAACTGAACCATCAACAAACATACATATAGTTTGGAGAATGAGGCAGGAATAAAACGCCACTGAAAATAGTGCCACAAGATACTTCTTCCTATCTGTCCTTGATATCTCAAGGCTTTCCTAAGTGACCAAGGGCGAAGTTGGCAGTAATGCTTGATTCACACTGGGTTGCAAGCCACCAATATTAAAAACTATATTGGTAATTCATTAAAATTCATTGTGAAAAAACTGGTTCATTCAAATGTTGTTGGAAACGTAAAATGTAAATGTAAAATGCTGTAGTCACTCTGGAAAACAGTTTGGCAGTTTCTCATAAGACTAAACATACAACTGCCATACAACCTAGCAATTGCACTCTTGGGCATTTATCCTAGAGAAATGAAAGATTATATCTACACAAAAATCTGTACACAAATATTCGTATCATCTTTATTTGTAACAGTAAAAAACTGGAAATAACCTAGAAGTCCTTCAACATGCCATACCAAAGAATACTACTCAGCAATGAAAAAGAATGACTATTGATATATGCAATAGCTTGGATGAAGCTCAAGAGAATTATGCTGAGTGGAAAAAAAAAGCTAGTTTCAAAAGGATATATTCTATACAAGTCCATTTATATGGCATTCTTAAAATGACAAAATAATAGATATGAAAAACGAATTAGTGGTTGCTAGGAGTTAGAGATGGGCATGACAGGATGCGAGTGGGCGTGGTTATAAAAGAACATGGGGAATCTTTGTAGTAATAGAACTGTTCTGTATCTTGGCTGTGGTGGTGAATTCACAAAGCTATACATGTGATTAAATTACATAGAATTAAATACATACACAAATGAAAACTGAAGAAATCTGAATAAAACTGGTAGATTATCTCAATGTCAATAGCTTGACTGTGATACTGTACTAGTTTTGCAAGATATTATCATTGAGGGAAACTGGGTAATGAGTATATAGGATCTCTTTGTATTATTTATTATAACTTCATTAGATCCATGAGTATCTCAAAAGTTTAAATTAAAAAATTAAATGCGACTCCAGAGCCTCTATTTTGTAGGTCTCCCAACTGCCATCGAGTCAACTGAACTTTAATTTTTCATAAATAGTGTAAAAAAAGTAATGCACTTTCTCAAGTATTTTTCTTCAGACATCTGATTCTTGAGCACTGAGTCAAGGGTTGAGAACTGCTCTCTTTTGAGAGAGAGCAGATTGGAAGAATTCAGAAACCCCAAAACTCACAGCAAAGCCAGAAGCTGTTCAAGCCTCAGCAAAAAAAAGACTGAGACCATAGCAAAGAAAAGAAATCCTTGCCTGGTTTTCTTTCATCCTGGTGGCGGTAAAACTTATTAGTAAGGGTAGAAAAAACATTTGAAGTATTGTTTTATTCAACCATCTTACCAGGGGTAAAAATGAGTTAGATGGTGAAATAGACTATCCATCCAATATTTAATCTGATTATTTTAGATCAAGTGCCTTGTGAAAAGGACTTTTCTTATTGTTTTGAAGTTTCAGTGAATGTTATAAATGGGTACTGTGATTAAAGAAGTCACTACTTTTTTTGATATAGCCAATGAGCGTTTGTCTTCTCTCTTTGGATCTGAGTGGGTTCCGTGATTGCTTTGACTGGTAGACTATGGCAGAAGTGTTAATGTGCCAGTTTCTGGGCCCAGGCCTTAAGATTAACAGCTTCTACTTTCTCTCCTGGAATGGATAGTCCTGAGATGCTCCCTCTGAGAACCCATGATATAGGGCCCAAGCCACATGTAGGTGGCTCCAGTTGGCAGGTATGAGTTCCCAACTGGCAACAAACATCAAGTGTGAGACAATCAACTTGAACGACCAGCCCGGTCAAACCTTCAGATGAATTCAGCCTCACTCTACCATCTGGCAGCAACCATATGAGAGACCTTAAATGTGAACCATGTAGCTGAGCCCAATTATCCCATAGAATTATAAATTTTTGTTTTAAGGCACTAAGGTTTAGGGTAGTTTTTTTATACAACTGGTAGTTCTATACAACAGGCTCCATTTGCTTTTGGCTGAGATTTTTGGGTAGGAAAAAGTGATAATGTGCAGGTGTCATATACTAATATATAGTGTAGGGATCAAAACATGCATTGTTGGGATTTATTCACTGGTTTTTAATTTAACTTAAAATATACTGGTGGCGTTATATAAATATAGTTTTCAAATCTTGGGGAAGTAGAAAACTATAAACATGAAGTTTTATAGCATCATAATCACATACAAAAGAAAGACAAAGGAGAGAGTCATCATATACCCTGCACGTAGATCTAATATTCTGGGGTATTTTTAATATTCTTGAAAGGAAATTCCAAAGCAGCATCCTCTCCTTGCCTACCACCAGTTTACATTATTCGGCCAACTCCTGCTCAGATAAAAGTAGCAGAATTCAATTCAATTCAACCATACAGAATGGTTTCCTGTAGTAATGCTTTTTAAGGCATCTTGCCAAGTGCTGTGGGAACATAGACACAGACCTTGTTTTCAATGAGTGCTCAGTCTATCCAGAAGACATATATGCTGTCGAAGCTCTATTAAATTGCCGTTATTTAACTGATTCATCAGATTAATTAATGCTCTCCATTCTCAATGAGGAGCAGGATCCTCACCACAAAGACCATGTATGTCTGCTCCCATCAGTTGAACTGCATGCTCACCAAAAGTCAGCATTAGTCTCCCAAGTTCTTTACGCCAGGCATCTTTGTGGCTCTAATTATATAATTTAATATTGCATGAGTACAAAAAGATAGCTATTGCTATAAAAATTAAGTTAAATACTATAGAAGAGATAAAGATTTGAAAATAAATTTGCTATTGGATTATATTTGGGCTTGAGGCTATAAAAGACTGGAAAAAAATCATGAATATTGAGAGACATTTTATACTTGGTTTACTTTGAAAGTATTCTTAAATTCTTGTTTCCCTTTAGAGAAACGTAAACTAGAAACTGTTGATGATGATGCATTAGGGGTAGAATATGCCAGGAAGATATGACAGAATTTTAATCACTGAAATCATACTGAGATAAAATGAATTATCCCTATTTTAGAAGACTTGAAAATAAATGCACATTTGTTTGTTTTGAGTTAAAATAAATGTTTAAGAAATGCATTGGGGGTATGTGTATGATTTCTGTACTTTATTAACTGATCAACTATTGATGTTGATTGCTGAGTCTTCTTTTGGGCTTCTACTGTGTAAGTTCAATGTCAGACGAATACTGACAGATATTCCAATTCAACTACAAAGAAAACTACTGTGGCAAGAGAGAGAGTAATCCAGATTGGGATAAAGAGGTGGCCCTCGTTTGGTCCTTAAATGATGGGAGAAATGATACCAGATGGAATGGGAAGAAGGTTAGTCTGAGTTAAGAAGGCAGTATGAGCAAAGTACAGTGGGGACTGTAGAATGTATATAAGAAATGGTAGGAAGTCAGGTGTGGTTAGAGGTGTGTGTACAGGGAGGTCGCAGCACGGAAAATAGAAATAAGGTGTCTCCTCTGAATTTATGTTATAGTGTTTTAATAGGATGGGTAGTGGGGAAGTGAGACCACAAAGAGAAGAGAGGCTTCACAAAGTTGTGATACCAGGCAAAGTTTCAAGGAGAGTAACTTGGCTCGGTCCCACAGCAGAGCTCTGGAGATAAGAGAGATCACACCTCAGAGCTGGCCCCATCACAGGCAAGGGAGTGAGAGCGTTTATGCTCTTTCTGCCCTCAACTCCCAGGAGACTTACATACCCAAGCTATTCTGGCTTTCTATGCCCACAGACCAAGACAGCTGCAGGAGGCCTGAGGACTCCTCTCTTACAAAGATTGTCAGGTGTTGGCTAGTGAGAGTGAAAGTGGTGGACAGCCATATATGTATGAAAATGGGGATATGGGAAGAGCTCTGACATCCTCCTCTGCTACAGAAAGCTGGGCCATATAAAGGGAGCACTGAGTTCCAGGGTGAGGATTAGGATTTATTCAAATCACATCCAAAAGCAGTAGGAAACCCCTGAGGGTATCTGACAGAGCAGAGGAATGGCATAATCAGATAATGCCCATTATCTTCTACTTTTTGAAGAGAGAGAGAGAGATCCACTTCCCATCAGAGTAGGAAGCAGAGTTCCCAGTGCATTTACAGGTCTAAGATGGGATAATAATTTACATACAAAAGTCAGCCAAAAGTACCCAACATAGAGCCTTTTAGCTAGGTGATAATTCCACAATAACTTATATTTACTCTCCGCCTGAAGGCAGAACAGAAGAGGTTTCCTTGGAAAACCACTTAAGCTTACTGTTCATTTTCAAAGGTCCTTTTTATAATAGCACCCTCTGGGAACACATGAAAGAGAATTCATACTAACAAATCCCTTTCGTCTAAATACCTAACATGCCTTTCACAAAGATAATGACTTATAGCTACTAAGCACGTCCATGTTCTGCAATAAAATGGAAGTTATACCGTGAAATGACTTTACAGTATATTTGGCATCTTGAGTTTTCTCTACCTGAATCAGCCTTCTGACTGGCTTAGTGCTGTAAGACCTAGTAAAAACAAAGACCGGTGTCAAGGTATTGTCGCTAACACTGAGTCAATAAGCAATAAGACACTATGTCTTTCTAGTATTCCCACTGCAGAAGAATATCCGTATTTCTAAATGCTTGAGGACTATTAATTCTGACCCTCTATTACTAAAGAAATTGGTCCCTGTAGCTCACACTTCACCTCCTCAGCTGGATAATCTACAAGAAACACCAGGTCTCTGGGGCTGCTCATCCTATAGATGTAGCTGATGAAGTAACTACTGCACTGAAATGACTGAGACAGGAAACTGAGAATAAAGTGACACTTCTGATAATTGACGCCAGCTCAGCTTGAAGATGAGCCACTGGTGAAGTGGGAGACAGTACACAGCAGGTTTTAGAATGGGTCCCACCCCATTTTTGGAAGGCATGGTAGCTAAGCAAGTCCAAACCTGTAGCCTTTCCTCTATATGTGTCAAAGGAAGCTTAGCAGAGAAAGATGACGTGGATTAGAAACACTAACTTATGTTGGGTTCCCCAGAAGCTGACTCTGAGGTGAGGATTCTTATGCAAGTGACTTATGAAGGAAGTGCTCCCAGGGGAAACAGGTCAGAGAAGGAGAGGGAGCCAGACAATGATCAGCCCGATCCAGCTGGGGAGCTCTGGAGTGTAACACCTAGGAGTTTTTTCCACTCTCTGTAAGGGAATTGGGCTTTCAGATCTCTCCCCATTCCTAATCCATCAGGTGTTGGCTAAGGGTTGCCTTGTGGCAGGAGGTACAGAAGTTCCTAAGAACTTCTGGCTCTCTGCCCACATGGGAAAAAGCTACAGTAGCCTGAGGACATGCTTCTAGAGAGTGTCTCAGGTAGAGGCTATTGGAGGCAAAATTCCTAACACACGTGGTGAAGGGAATCCAAGGTCATCTGGCAGAGGACCAACTGAGTTCCAGACATTAAACACAATCAGAACTTTTCTACCTTGACCTGGCTCAGAGAGATGCTTCTCCTTTATGATAGAAAGTAAAACCACTCAGTGGCAATGTGAAGGTGATTACTTCGGAAAGTTGTTGGTCCCTAAACACAGAGGATGCCTGCAAGAGCTCAGATACTATCCCAGTACAAATCCTGCAACCATTTCCAGGAAATTGACTGGAAACTCTCCAAAGAGCCCCAGTGTGCTTTAATGTTAAGTTTATGACAGGTTAAGTTAATTTCATTACTAAAATGCATGTTACTTGTTCTCCATCTGTGTTACGCATCATATAATGTCTTGGACATCTTCTAACTATGATTCCATGATGCTCACCCATTAAAAATACAAGGAAGGGAGCAATAGGAAACTGTTAAGTTATATTAAGCGTTATCCTTTATGGTAAGGCTTTTCACTCAATTCCAAGGGACACAGTGCTGTAATTACCAAATATTTTCCATAATTAATCTCAGGGGAATGTTATGCTATTGTGGACTTGTTATTATTGTACATCATATCTCTATCACATTTATGTTAGTCATAGGCTTGCCGTTATTTTATGTTTAAGGATTGCTATTATATTTTACTGTCAATTTAACCCACAGCCCAACGATACCTCCTAAAGATTTTCCATGAGTTATTTACACCATGTTTGAGGTCAACAGTTATAAAACCCCATCAAAAAGTTGTATTTAACTTCTGAGTCTCAGACTCCTCATATAAAATGGGGACAATGATATTTAGCTCACAATAGTTGTAACCGTTAGGTGTGAACAATGCTTCTATTAATGATGATCGGTGATCGGTGTTGTTGTTGATTACCGACCTTTGTTTTACCCTGTCTAGCATCCACTCACCATTCCTTTAATACTAGTGTACCTGGATTTCCTTTAGGGCAATACCACCTTCAGGACCAGAGTATGATCTGATTGTCTTAAGCCAGCTAATTTAGCTCACACCTCCGTGGCCATATGGTGATTAGCTCAGGATGGGCAAATAATCTAATTAGAATTAGGAGAGCCAAGCCAAGGGCATTGGTTGAACTGTTGGAGGATGAGGAACTCTCCTCTCTCCTGGACAGTGTGGTACAAGAATGACAGGCTTTGCAGCTGATACAGTGTCTAAGAGAAGCATACCGGGAGCTAGTGAGGGAAGCTAACACTGCATGAAGTCTAAAAATGAAGCTAACGCAGAGATGAGAGACCAAGAGATTTCAGTGCTTTAATAATATTTGAGCATCAGGATCAATTACAATCAATTACATAGCAATAATTTCCTTTTACTTTTTAAGCAGTATGAGCTAGAGTTTCTGTCAGTTGCAATAAAAGGACTGCAATGTAACATAAATATTACCTAGCACTTATTGAGCGCTTACAATGTGCCTGACCTAATATTGCAAGTATCACATAGAATGTGTGTTCAAGCCTCACAGCATTTCTATAAGCTATGTCCAATTATTATATCACAAGTGAGAACACCGAAGCCTGAGAAGTTAAGGAATTTACCCAAGGTCACACACACAGTTGTGAAGCTACCAGGATTGAACCCAGGAAGTCTGATTTGAGTCCACTATCTTCACTGTCTTTTCTGTTTTTGTCTCTCTATACAAAGAACAATGTTTCGTTATGTAAATGTGACCTTTTTTTCACGTTACTCTTGACTTGAAAAGTCACCGTACATGTAGAAATACCCCAGCTGCATCAAGTGAATCCAAGGTACTCTTGCTCTAGTTTAGAAGATATTATATTATCGATTTCTAGAACTAGCTCTGATATTGTTTTTTTGACTATAATTCAAGACCTAGGTTATGAATCGCAAAAAAAGGAATGTAGGAAATCAGATACTTTAGCTACTGGTCACTTCTTCATGTGAACCCAGGCAAGACAATTCCTGCTTATGTCTGAATTGTGGAGAATGAGGAATGGAGAGAATGTTTTGAGACTGATCTTGCCCTATGGATTTGTTTTTGCCTATGTGAAAATGAATACTTTCTCTTTATAATAGGATCGTATAACGTATTCCTTTTATCCATGGAGACCGCCAAATGATGAATAAATTTTTAGTAAGTCAAATTAATACTGCATATGATTATGTGGTTTGCATTACAGTCTGTCAAAAAACAAAAGAATATTTACATTTATGACATTATTCCAAAATTAGCTGCACTAATCTCACAGATTATCACTTTAAAACTGGAAGTCTTCAGATTCTTTAGGCTTGTGACATCAATTAGGCTCATAATTTGACTCACTGTATAACTGTATGACTAATTTGGAAGCATTTCCTACCTTGGGCTGAAGCACAAACCACTCATCACTTGGATTTTCAAAGTTCCATGAGTCAAAAGGAATCTCCACCTCCCCAAGGAAGCTATTACGTCCAAATCGATCATAATGCCAGACTGAGAGCTGCAGAGTTCTTGTTTCGAGCTGGGTATGGCTGATGGTATACTGCAAATGAAATTGACAGTATCATATTCCACATGGAAGGTTTTGCCCGATTCTTAGACAGATTGGAATTTACTTCTGCCATCTTTCAGATCGGATGCATTAGCAACATGAATTTTATTTTTCTTTGGTTCTGCTAAAACAGAGGTTCTAGTTCGTTAACTCCCTTTGTGTTAGACCTAGCACTGAAAGATATATCAATAAATTATTTGGGTCGGGGGAGTGTCACAGTAAACTTCAGATATTGTATAAAAAGTGTTAGGGGTTGAAGCTTGTTCCCTTTCCAGCTTTACCTGTTTCATTAGCCTAATTATTATTATTTTTTTACCATCTACTTTATCAGATCAAGGTTTATTCTGTCAATTCTCCAACCTCTCTATCTTATTTTATTCATGAGAACTCCCAAATCCAGAAAAGTATTGGTAGTAAGACACTTGCAAATACCAAACTTCATAAAGTCCAGCCTAAATGCAGGGATGAATAGATACATATGTAGATTAAGCAGAAAGAAAATACTGCTGGGGTAGCTGTTCCTTTTCCAGCAGAATGTCATCCAGGTCCACATGCCAAATTCCTGCAAACCTCCTTCATGTTCTTTGCAACTACCACCTGGAATATGCTTCAGACTTAACTGACTCATCTTGGGTTTGCTTCTATGTCTGTCCCTGCCATTCCTGGCATAATTAACCTTGTCTCCCTGCTTCCTGAATTTGCCATGTCACTCTGTTTGTCTATTCTGCATGGGCTCATCTTTGCTATCCTGTTATGGCCACTGGATTCACCCTCTGCCTGTATTCATTCATTCTCATTTTGATCTGTCTTGATATTGGCTCCTGCTTCCACAAATGCCTCCACTCGCCAACTTCCTGACTCCATCACTTTGGGCATAAGGTCCATAAATTCCCCTGTGACTGGCAATAATTTATACATTTCAGTCTCCTCAGATCTTTCTTAACAGGCTAGATTGGTCCAGGCTGAGAGAAAAGGTTATTATATGGAAGCCCAGGGGGAAAAATAATTTCTCTAGGATTGAGACCTAGGTCATATCTTATTTAGGCCACTTTCTCTGATATTTCTCAAATCTAATCCTGCATTTCCACTGTTCACTAACCACATTCCTAAATATAGCCAAATTCTGAAACCATAACAAGAAACAGCACATACTCATGCTGTGTTAGCAGAACAATGAGTGTGCACAAAGTGACCTGCTAAATCAGTGTCAAAAGTAATAAACTTCCTTTAAGGGGAACTAGAAAAAACACTATTTTCCCAAGGGCAAAACATTTTTTTTTGACAAGATGTACCCGCTCAGATGTAATTTTGCTGGATCATCTCCCCTTAAGATGCAAATTCAGCAGCAGCACAGAAATAAACAGAACAGGAGTGGTTTACATTTTTTCTTTTCTAAAAACTGTTAGAAAAGCATATTACATTAATTTATTCAAATTCTTCTTTTCTAAAATATACATAAGCCTTGCCATGCAAATTCTCTGTAGTTACTTTTAAACCAATGAGGTTGTAAACAGTATCACTTAGTTACTATGAGAGACTATTTACCTACCTTTAGTGTTTCATTGAATTCTGGATTGGTGCCTGTTCTGATTTTGGTCTTGCGCTTACTGTTTCTAGATTTGTCAGGGAGAAGGTATGACTTGACATAACTGTTGATGATAAAAGATGAAAGTAATTATTGGGAAACATCTACTTTGCAAGAAATGCTCGGGGACTTCAGTGAATAAAAGAAGTAAAGGGAATAGGTCAGTAAGCATAAGAGATAGAACCAAAGAGAATATAGTCTACATAACAGAATACCTTAAAAATCACTCTGGGCCCTCACTGAGAGAAAAGTAGTTAAGTGTAGTGGTAAAGAGTGTGGGCTCTGGAGTTGAGCCACTCCATGCCTCACTAGTTTTGATGAACTCAAGAACTTACCTAACCTCTCTCTCTGTCTCAGTTTCCTCATCTGTAAACCTGGGATAGTAAGAGTATCTAACTTATGGCGTTGTGAGGATTAAATCAGTTGAGATTATATATATATATATATATATATATATATGTATATATACATATATATATATATATATATATATATATATATATATATGGAGCTGACATACTATACTACTCAATAAATATAATCTATTATTATGATCAATGGTATCACAAAATATTATGGGGTTACATTCCTCTCCATTCAGATGTCAGGTCTTCTGATGAATGTGAGTGGAGTCAATGGTAATGAGTGAATGAAAGAAAATGATGAAAAAGAAGAAATAGAAAATAACAACCTAAGTCAAAATAGCAATTCTACCCAACACCTTGCTTTGAACTATTCCAGGAGCCTGTTGGGGCAGGGGCATCATGGCAGACTCAGAAATGTATAAGATATACAAGATGCTACCAGAGTCCTGAAGCACATCTCCTGGGGCTTTAGATGACCCCTTTCCATGTTAATCTAAATGATTATATTGGTACTGAAGCCCAGTGATATTTAGCTGAGGAAGTAGGTGGACTAATGTGTATTCAGAACCTTTTCATTTGTCTGTCTTAGGACACTTGGAAACAGCTTTGCTGAGTTGTTTATTTAATCTAGGTCCTCTAGTATGTAGAAAAGGAGTCACATAGCAGGTTGGAGAATGCTATCCTTAGAAATGCCTGCTTACAAAGTTGGTCCTTGGCTGGCATCTGGGAATGTAGATTTCAGGAGGATTCTCATCATTCCCAGAACAGATATAAGGTGCTCATTGTGACTAAACTATTTATAAAAACAATATGGCTCACGATGAATATCTGCTTTCTTTCTGGGAGATTGGAATTTTGGTATGTGACCAGTTGAGTCTCTAAATAGCTTCCCTGGCAGACAACATCTCACAAGTGTTATCACACTCCATTGCTAGAGGAATTAAATGCATCCTATGTGGCTACACTGGGAGAGAACACTTGGAAGCTTAAGCCTGGATTCTTTAGAATTTCGTCACATATGCCTCTTCCTTTTGCTGATTATGACTATGCATGGAGTCTTATGATTCTTCCTAGTAAATCATCAAACCTGGCAGTGGTCTTTGGAACCTGATACATCTTCATATCCAGCTCCCCTCTAATGTGGCATCATCCACATCTGCCCTCCCAGGCTGATCCCTAGAAGCCTGAGAGCCTCATAATTGCCCTTTTGAGTTGTCTGGGCTAACAGCTTGGTAATTTTCTTTGGAGGGTTTCCCAGAACAAAAATCAACTGTTATACATCTTGGGGTATGCCAACATGTCAGCCTTCTATTTCAAAGAGCTGCCTCTGTGCAAATTACAAATATGTCAGTTCTAAACCATGTTGGCTAATAGCTTCTTTAAAATCAGGTAACCACAGTCATAACTGTTAGGCAGGTAGGTAGCCATCAGCAATGAGAGTGAAGGCCCAGCTCTGAAATCTCAGGAATTACAAGAATGATGGCCCAATCCAAAGGCCCACCCCTAGGACCTTCCAGAAACACCCATTTTTTTTCAAATAACAATGCCCCTACATCCCAAAGTACAAGGAAATAAAAAGCCACAAAATAGCCACTGGTTTAGGCCAGCCACAAACACCTGCACAGTGAGGACTATACTGACCTTTTCACTTCAGCCTCATTATACCATTATTATAATATCACACATACACCTGGAAATTCATGAATCTAATTATAACAGACTGAAATCTGGATAACTATATGTGCAGTAGACAAAAGGTTATATAATAGCCAACTGTCAATCAAAATGACCTCACATGCCAATCATCTAGCACCGACCACTCTTGTAACCTCCCATCATGGCCCAAATATAATGCAGACTCCCCGCTTCTATGGCCCTACGGCCATTTCTCGCATAACCTGTTTCTCTCTTGAAATGTACATCAATAAATCTTATTTTTCCTAAATTTCGCTGATCTGTAATTCTTTACTGCATTGGCGAAAATAACCGAGGGCCCCTCAGCACCACTGGGGCAATGATGGATTTAGATCTCCCCCAATGGTAACACGACCATTATACATGCACTTCAGAGAATATTTAGAAGTGTGACATAGGAGGAAAGTAACAATCAACCTTCAGAGAAGGCTCTGAATCAAGAGGAATGTTAAGACACTTCTGAAAAAGAAACACATATACTGACAAAAAAATTCAGAGATTGAAATAATCTGAGGAATATGTTATGTGCTTACGCATCTGTCCTCTGTTTCTTTTCATCTCCTATGGCCAGATTTCTGCAATTCTTGACAAAAATGTAGAGCCCGCCAGTTTTGTAGCAGTAGCTGATGTGGAGAAGGATTTCACCACTGACCTTCACGTTGCCATAGTCTCCTGTTTCACTGTAAACGCTCATCATGCTGTTAAGGCTAGTCTGAAAAAAACAAGATGAAAAGAGGCATCCAGTGTTAATCTAACTAACTCTTCACAGAAGCTACCCTCTTCATTCGATTACAATTTCTGTTCTTTATAATCAGTAGGGAAGTCTAATGAGAGGTTAGAAAGCAAGAAATAAAAATAAAAAATAAAAAAAAGCTATTTTTCTGGTGTTGCATAAAATCCAGCCTCGAGAAAGGACAAGATCTAGGACTGTTAGTAAGAAAGGCAGGAAACTTGCTGAGAGGAAAAGTGTTTCCCTTTCAGGATAGCAAATACCCTTTGTTTATTCGCCTCTTCTTTCAAACATAGAGTCATTGAGGCATTTCCAAGCCCATCTCCTCTCCCCATCCATGTAGCTTTCTCCTTTTTCACTGGTAGTCTCAAGGTCAATCTACTTCAAAGTCTAGAATGCACTGATGGGGACATAGAAAAGCTCATCTCATATTCAGTGCTAGCAGGAGCCATAAGCTCTCAGACACCCACAGACAGCATCCCATCAGCCTCTGAGAAGCCATAACTGCAGCACAAGGGTACCCACAGCTGCTGTGATTCTCCTGAGCAGCTGTGTGGCCACCTGGGTAGTATAAGACAACAGCTTCATAAATCTCTGTAAAACAGCAACCCATAAAATACAGTACTAAACAATAACACAGCAAACAACAAAGAAAAAAAATGTAAAAAAGTTCAAATCTACCAAACTGAATGAAGTTTCTGACGTGTCACTAATGACAAAAGGCATATTTTAAATTAAATGTAACAAAATTATCCTTCAGTATCAGAAACACAAACTCTATATCTTAGCAACAAGACTGTCACCTGGAAGGTTTTCATGAGTGACACAGTAGTTCCAAAAGTCCTGTCTGTAAACCACTGGAAAGTAATGACTATGGTGAGTGTAAAGAGAGCCTTGACTTTCTACTTTTTCATTCATACACACACACACACACACACACACACACACACACACACACACACACACACACGAAT
Organism: Pteropus vampyrus; assembly: GCF_000151845.1. Lineage (NCBI taxonomy): Eukaryota > Metazoa > Chordata > Mammalia > Chiroptera > Pteropodidae > Pteropus > Pteropus vampyrus. Next base: position 364,403 of record NW_011889363.1, on the reverse strand, counting down.
AAAATTGTTCAGAGACTGATGAAAAACAAAATGTGAGTGATGTGGCTAGTACCTCTTTTAAACTTAAGTCAAGGACAAGAGAAAACCAATGATGCAATAATTCCAGTCAGCCCTCCATATCCATCGGTTCTGCATCCCAAGGATACTGAGGGAGGACTATACTGGGAAATTATAACTTAAAAGAGAGTCAGTGACTGACCTAATTTCTCTTTCCTGTTCCTAAAATAAAGCAACAGAATTCTTATGATAGCAGATGGCTTTGAGCAGTGCGTTTCAAACTTTAATCGCACATATACATCACCTGGGGATCTTATTAAAATGAGGATTCAGATCTATTCCAGCTTAGGTGGGGTCTGAGATTCTGCTTTTCTAACAAAATTCAGGGTTCACAGTTTCCAAACTGTGTTGAGGCATCCCACAGCACCATAGCAAACTCACAGGGGCACCACAGATATTTTAAAATTTCAATGGAAAACGGGGCAACATCTGTCAGACATCGCGCAAACTACTAACAGTATTTCCCAGTGTCAACATTACATCATACTTTATTTTTTTTCAATGAAGTCCTACCTGTGTGAAGCTAAGTTTTTGGTAGCTGCTGCAACCAAAACAAAACAGAACAAAACAAAACAAAACAAAACAAAAAAAACAAAAAACAAAAAGCAAATACTGCACAAAAATCATTTTAGAACAAGAAATTAAAGTGGTGCTGTCCAATTAGCTTTCAAGATTTGACAATTTATGTAGTGTTCAACAGACACATGTATCTCATTGGTAAGTATTGGGGGCTATTTAAGAATGGAATAAAATATTATTTTTCTTTTGATTTATGCATATTATTTTTTCAAATGGCCACTAAGTTAGTAGGATACCAGTGTTTATTGTTTTGACCTAAGTACTTAACAAATGGGCTAGTTAGGTATTACTTTTGACCTAGGAATGCTATGAAAGTATCACTAAGATACTAGGGGCTCTCTGAACTGACAAAGTTTTAGAGTCTCTGTCCCAGGTAATGCAATGTTGCTGGTCCATGAACCACACTTTCAAGTTTTAAGGGCTTTGAGAATAAACCCCAACCTCCTCATATTACATATGAGAAAATTCTGGCTCAAAGAAATTGTCGGCAGTGCCAAGACATACAGCAAGATCTCCAGATTTTTAGTTTGAGGACCTCCCCACCATACCTCACTACCTCTTCATATCACTAATTTGTGTCTAAAACACACCCCTCTGTAGCCATTATTTGAAGAAGATCCTTTGTCAACAGGGGGGCCCTATGGATAGAAGAAAAATTTAAGAACCCACAAATGCTGAAGCTTAGGAGAGATTAAGGCAGTTAAGGCAATTCTACTACTAATCAACCTGATGCTCTTAACCAAGCCAATGCTGTGATTTAAGAGATATTTATTCCACAGGTATCTCTTTAATGGTAAATCATTTTGGACCATGTGTCTTTTGACTGGTACTCAGATTCTGTTTAATGAATGTTTTTCTTTGGAATGTTTTTCTTTGGCTTTTGATGACGTTATTTATCTTTTCAAATAGAACCTCTGGTTAACTGTACGCAAGTCGCAAAAAGATAAATGGTGGAAAAATAGCCCACATAATCAGATTTCTCTTACCATAAAATTTGTGAAGTATGGTTGGGAAGAAGGAAAAAGAAAGACTGAAAACTCACAGTGTCTGAGTCAGCATCAGGCACATTTAGGTAGGTCCACTTCCTGTTGGAGCATGCTTGAGAATTCTTTAAAGAAGTCGCCGAAAGGTCAAAAGGAAAAAAAGGATATTAGAGCAACAGTCAGAAATCAGAGAAGCAAAGAAAAAGACTTCCGGGTACATAGATGGGTACAAGAAAACAGGGGCTCCTAAAGCTTACACCTCAAGGAAAGCCTTGAACACTAAAGTAAGAAGGGACTTTGTTTTGTTGGCAGTGGGCAGGTATGGATGGTGTTTGAGTAGGAGAGAAACCTGACTGGGTATGTTTTAGGAAAATGGTTGCCAGCAATGTGGAGGACAGCTGGGAGTTGAAATAATTGTGGGAGGAAAATGTATCAGCAGAGAACTGAGATAATTTACAGGCTTGAGCTGATGAGAGCCTCAACTAGGGAGTGAAGAAGTTTTAAAACCTGGGTGAGGACCATGCAAGGAGAGGAAAGAAATCAGGAGCCTTAGGAAAAGCCCACGCAAAATTAAACTAAAAAGCACTCGGTGGGCAAAGCAGGAGACCATGATGACTTTTAACTCACTATCACACATTGTCCTAAGAGTATCCCTATTCCTTTTGGAAATGCACAGAAAATCATTGAGAGAAAGAAGAAACTTTCAGTGTGTGCTAGAGAACTGCTTACAGTTGACAGGCCACTTGCTAGACCCTGGGTGTTTGCAGAAAACTGGGAGGACACTAAGTCATCAATGCCTTCTTCAGTCTCTTCCAAGGAGTCCTAAGGAAGGAGGGGGGGAAAACAGTGGTTGGGTTTATTTCTTTCCTAGAAAGTCTTTTCACTTCAAAAACTGCTTTCTTATTTAACTATCTGAAAAATCGGATACAAATATCTGGAAATCACCTTATTCCTAGGTTTCCATCTTTTATCTCCATTCAACCTGAATTACCTAATCAGATGAGTGGGGTCTCCCTCCTAGTGGTGCTTACTTTATGGAAAAAAAACATGAATTTAAGAAACATGCAGATCTAGTGTTCAATTACTACCTCCCTGATCTCTAAGGTGATTTATTTGGGGCAATGTACGTATTTTTTTAATTGTATACTGTCAAGATGGGAAACATATTTCAAAAATCTCTCCAACAAAATAAACTATTTTTTGACACTGAATTCTTGTCCAAAATATATATACATACATACACATACACACACACATACATACACACAAATCGATTATATCATGCATATTGCTTTTTTTTATGCACGCCTTTCTTTTTCGCTTATCCTTTCCATTTCCCTTCTCTCATCCTATTAAACTAATATTTTGCATCCTGCTGTGCATATTATATTCCACATTTTTCTCCTTGTTTATGTGAAAAATCATAATATTATCCACACACAAATTGATTAGTCGTACATAAGAATTTCTTTTAACTGTAGTTTTATAAATTGAGATTTTATATATATAATTTTGTGCCTTAAAAAATCTTTTCATTATAAAATATAGCAAATGGAAAGTACATAAAACATAAATGTACAGTATATAACAATATAAAGTGATCAATCAGAAGACCCCTTGTGTCTTGTCCATATTAAGAGCCCTTTTGCTATTTGAAATAATATCTTAAGTCTTATGGTAATCACATCTTTGCTTTTTAGTTTTACTATCTAAGCATACACCCCTAAATAATATGATTTTCTTTGCTTGTTTTTGAACTTTATGTAAGTGGAATTAAGTATTATATATTCCTTTGTGTTTTCCATTTTTGCCTAAATACTACAGCCTTAAAAGGCATCCAAATTATTGCATGTTTTTATAGTTTGTTCATTTTTATTTAGTATTCAACTGTATGATATCTCACATTTTACTTATCCATTCTTCTGTTGCTGAATATCTGGGTTGTTTCCAGATTTTTTCTATTATGAACAAAGCTGCTGTGAATATCTATGAATATGTACCCTGGTGCACAAAAACTTAAGTTTTACTTGGGTGTAGACCAGTGAGTGGAATTTCCAAGTCATAGGGCATGCACACCTCCACATGCTTATCTATATTACAGATAATGTCAAACTTTCAGAAGCAGTCCTACCAATTTATAGTCTAGCCAGCAATGTATGAGAACTCCTTCTGCTCCATATCTTTGCCTTCCATCCCAATAGCTGGTACTGCCAGATTTTTTTCATTTCTGCTAATCTAGATGTTTAATATTCATGATTTTAATTTTTATTTCCTTTATTACTAAGTTGAGCACCTTTTCCTGATCATGGGGCAACTAAATTTCCTGTTTTGTGAAGCACTTTTTAAGATTTATTTTTATATTGGTTTATTTGTCTTTTTCTCACTGATGAGGTCACAAAATGAGCTGGAGTACCCGAGGATATCAGAAAGTAAGAAAGTGCTCAAAACAAAACAAAAACAAACTAAAGACAACAAAAACAACAAAAAACCCAATGCACAATGATAGAAGTATGTCAAAGGGACACAGGTGTCAACTGAAAGAGCTCTCAATGGGCAAAGCTAGAAAAACTTGAGCAAGAAAATGAAATAATATTGAATTATAACTCCAAGTACACTCAATAATATCTATGAGTACATACTGATGTAAAATAAGTGGTTGGAAAATAAATGGGTGAGAAGAGACACATCTCCTATGTAAAATAATTCTAAACAATTTATGTAGATCTTCTATCTTTAAGGAGGAAGAGCATAACTCCTTCAGTGTGGGCTATACACAGTGACTTTTTTCCAAAGAATACTGTGATAGAAAAGGGGAAGATAAGTAACTTTACAGGGGAGATGCCTGACAAATACTACCTCAGTCAGGTGATCAAACTCAACATTAACAGTGATCAGTCAAGTTGAGAGTATGTACCCTGGGTGTGATGCAGCACGATGAGAACAGCACTTGGCTGTTGTGGTGTTCCACCCAAAAAATGTATGTAACCTCTTTCTAACCATGAGAAAAACATCAGATAAATGAAAATTCTACAAAATACCTAACTAGTACTGCTCAAAACTATTAAGATATCCCCAAACTAGGAAAGTCTGAGAAACTGTCACAACCAAGAGGAGCTTAAGGAGACATGATAATTAAATGTAATGCAGTATCTTGGATGGAATTTTGGAACAGAAGAGGAACAAAGGAAATCTGAATAATGTATGGACTTTAGTTAATTATAATGTATCAACATTGGTTCATTGATTGTGATAAATGTAGCTTATTAGATGTAAACAGGAGACACTGGGTATGAGGTATATGGGAATTCTTTTCACAAATGTCTATAAATCTAAAGCTACTCTAAAATTTAAAAAGTTTACTACAAATTGTAAACCTGTGATAAACTGAGCTTGGTCATAGTGTTTCATCCTTCTTATACACGACTAAATTCAATTCGCTAAAAAAAAAAAAAGCTTAGGACTTTTCCATCTACATTCAGAAATAAAATAGGCTTGCCATTTTCTTTTTCAAAATGCCTCGGTCTGGTTTTTCACTGGCCTCACAAAAGAGCTGGAAATATTCTCTCTTTCAATTGTCTCAAAAAGTTTGTATGTAAGGACAAACGTTGTGTGAGTTCTTTTATATGAGGTTTCTAGAGTCATCAAACTCATAGAGACAGAAAGTGGAATGGTGGTTGCCAGGGGTTGGAAGGAGGAGGAATGATGGTTAGTATTTAATAGGTACAGAATTTCAGTAGGTGAAAATAAAAAGTTTGCAGAGATGAATAGTAGTGATAGTTATAAAAAAAAATGAATGCATTCTTTTCCACAGAACTATAGATTTAAAACTAAATAAATTAGTAAATTTTATGTATACTTTATCACAATAAAAAATGTGTGTAATGTTTAAGATAATAATTTCCTTGAAACTTCTTAGAGCTTGCCAGTAAAGTCATCTGGGTCTGCTTCTGTCTTTATCAGAAGGTTGTAAACTACTGTTTCAGTTTTATTATCATGTCCAGAAATTTCAGGTTTTTAAATTTTTCTTGAGTCAGTTTTGAAAAATTACATTTTATAGAAATGTATTCATTGCATCTGTTTCCAAAATTCTTGGCATATAATTGCTGATATTATCTTCAAATCTGTTTTTATCTGTAGTTATGCTTCCTTTGTCATTCATACTTGTTTTCACCCTCTTTTTGTCCCTACCAATACTTTGAGAGATTGTCTATTAGTTTTTTCAAAGCACCAATGTTTGTTTTTATTGTTCTGTATTTTATCTTTGTTTTGTAGTTGATTGATTTGTTTGTAATTATGTCTTTAATTTTAAGTTCTTTGAGTTTAGTGTTATTGTCCTAACTAAAAAGTTTATTCATAGTAAATAATTTTCACCCCTTTTCCTTCTCTTATGTAAATACTTAAGGCTATAAAATTCTTCCCCAAGTAAGACTGTTGCTGCATCCCTTACTTTTTTTGGTAGTATTTTTATTTTCATGTAGTTCTGATTGTTTTTATATGTTTATTATGATTTTTTCTTTAACTCGGTAATTCCTTAGCAGTGTTGTGACAGAAACAAGGAGCAAACAGCAAGGAAAGTCACCTGGGATCTAGATGAACAAGCCCTACAACTAGGGAGAAAAATAAGAAATCACCTTGCAACGGGAGGAGGTAGGATGGGGTGAGGATGCGAGGCTGCCTGGTCCCAAGCAGATGAGCGGGACACAGGTTACAGCAGTGGCAGCTGCAGATGCCTCTTAAAGGGGCTTTGTCTGCAAGCAGACTTTCGCAGTGATGGACCTACTCATTCTGAACACCAGCACCGGTTTGGCTGTGTAGGAGGTACCAGGGACTTACAAAGGTACACTGAGTTGTCAGAGGGCCAGAGGTTAGAGTCTCCCGCAGACAGAAGTGCCAGCGGTATCCATTGTTCCTCTGTTGAGCCCTCCCCGCTCCCAGTGTGCTGACACAGCGCTACCATAGCTGAGACATCATCAAACTGGATAACAGAGGTTGCTCCGCCCAGAGGATTTCCTAAAACCCCACATCCCCAAACTCATAGCCCCACCTAAGCCACATCTAAGTGTATCATTGATGAGTCAGTTGCTCCTTGCTGAGGAGAACCACAACTCCCACTAGTGGCAGCTGACCTTGGTTTCTGACATGGCTTCTTGAAGCAACTATAAGCACAGCATCTGTGGATTGCTTGCTGAATCTTAACAGATGGCACCGGAGGGGCACAGGCTGGGGGTAAACTTGGCCTGCAGCTGAACCCCTCTCAGAACTATGCCACTGGACACCTACCAAACAAAGCCACACTAATAAGACCGGAAGACTTAAGAGCTTTGCTTAGTCCATAGAAACAGACACAGAAAGGCAGCCAAAATGAGAAGACAAAGAAGCAGAAACCATATGAGAGAACAGAACAGAGATCCAGGAATAATGGAGTCAAGCAATCTCATAGATGCAGAGTTCAAAACACTGGTTATAAAGATGCTCAATGAACTTATGGGAAGTATAGATGAATTCAATGAGAACTTTAGCAAAGAGATAAAACAAAAACAT
>NW_011889363.1:354793-357193 GCF_000151845.1 Pteropus vampyrus | reverse complement strand
AGAAAGGCAGCCAAAATGAGAAGACAAAGAAGCAGAAACCATATGAGAGAACAGAACAGAGATCCAGGAATAATGGAGTCAAGCAATCTCATAGATGCAGAGTTCAAAACACTGGTTATAAAGATGCTCAATGAACTTATGGGAAGTATAGATGAATTCAATGAGAACTTTAGCAAAGAGATAAAACAAAAACATCAAAATGGAAATGGAACTTATAAAAGGGAACCAGTCAGAAATGAAGAACACATTATCTGAGATAAGAAGTATATTAAATGGAATAAATAAAATGAATAAAGAAGAGGATCAAATGACCTATATAGAGGATGGGGAAGCCAAGGACATTCAATCAGAATGGCAAGAAAAAAAAAGCCAAGAGTATAATAATAATTTAAGGAGCCTCTGGGACACTGTTAAATATAAAAATAGCCTTGTCATAGGGATACCTGAATGAAAACAAGACGTTAAAGAGCTATTTGAAAAAATAATGATGGAAAACTTTCCTAACGTGGTGAAGGAAATAGACATACAACCCCAGTAAGCTCAGAGTCCTAAGAAATAGGAAACCAAAGAGGCCCACACCATGACACATCATAATTAAAATGCTAAAGATTAAATACAAAGAGAGAATCTTAAAAGTAGCAAGAGAAAATCAGTTCGTTATCCACAAGAGAGCACCCATAGACTGGCAGCTGATTTCTCAAAAGAAACCATGCAGGACAGAAGGGCTTGGCACAAAATATTCGACAACGATGAAAACTAAGGATCTACAACCAAGAATACTTTATCCTGAAAAGCTTTCATTTAGAGTGGAAGGACAGATAGTTTCCCAGACAAAAATAAGCTAAAAGAATTTATCAACACCAAGCCAGTATTACAGGAATTGTTGGAGAGACTTCTTTAAGAAGGAAAAACATGTATCAAAAACAGGAATAAAAAATGGTAATAACTACATTCCTATCAGTAAGTACCTCCAATGGAAAAAAAATTAAGTGCTCCAATCAAAAGATAGAGTGGCTGAATGGATAAGAAAACAAGACCTCTACATATGCTGTCCACAAGAGACTTACTTCAGATTAAAAGATACACACAGACTAAAAGGAAGGGGATGAAGAAAGATATTGCCTTGATAGACCTAGAGGGTATTGCATTGAATGAAATGGGAAAGAGAGAAAAAGACAAATATCGCATGATTTCACGTACATGTGGAATCTAAAGAATATACAAATAACAACAAAAGCAGTAATAAACTCATAGATACAAAGAATATTTTGAGAGCTACTAGACAGGACAGGGGTTGGGGGGTGGAAAAAAAGGCAAAAGGATTAAGAGGTATAAATGGGTAGTTGAATAGACATAGAGATGTAGAATGTAGCATGGAGAAGATGGTTAATAATGTAATAAATATGCAAGGGGGAAGAGGGGTATCAGCTTTAGTGGAGTGACCACTCTGCAAGTTATGTGGATCTCTGATTACTAGGTTGTACAACTGAAACTGGTAATATTATTGTATGCCAACTATAAGTGAAAAAAGTCATTGAAATGTACAATGTAAATATGAGCAACTAATTGTCTATTTCAATAAAGCCGGGAAAAAATTTAATAAAAACTTCACTAACTTATATAATCACCTTTACTTTTTATATCCCTTGCAACCATTCCTGTATTTCTTTCTCCTCTAAAGTATTTGATTCAAAACGATTTTCGGTGTAGGTCTTTTAATCTTATACCCACTGTTGCTATGAAAACTGATATTAATTTGATCCTTGTTTATCTGTATGTAATACAGGATTTGTCTCTAGAAGTTTTTGGAATATTCTCTTGTATTTGATATATTTAGATTTCATTATAATATGTCTAGCTGTAAGCTGTTATTTCTAATCTTTGGCACTTTCAAACTGAGAAATATTTTTCTTTAATTCTGTGAAATATATCCATATTATTTTTTCAAATGGTCTCTTTTCTATATTTTTATGTTTTGTAATTTCCAGGTATGCTATTGCCCAGTTGATAGCACTTAAACTACAACTCTTCGTATTTCTTCACTTTCTTTTATTAAAAAGATATTATAAAAAAGGATGTTATGAAAACTTAAACATCTATAAAATTGGTGACAGTATAATGAATCATTATAACATCACCCAGCTCTAACAATTATCAATATATTGGCAAACATTTTTTCAGCTATTCGCCTTGCTGTTTACTTTTCCCTCACAGCTTTATTGAGGTATAATTTACAAACCATAAAATTTATGAATTGTAAATGTACCTCAGTGACTTTTAGCAAATTTATAGTCGTGCAAACATCAGCACAACCAGTTTTAGAACACTTCCATCAACCCAATAAGTTCCCTCATATCTGTTTGCAGTCAATCCTCATTCTCCTGGAAGCCATTAATCTGC